>NW_027512570.1:0-300000 GCF_048772815.1 Callospermophilus lateralis
TGTGATTAGTGTAGGAATATGCACTGGCATTTATACCATAGAAGGTGTAGTATTGGTTTGCAGGTGGAGTCAAGAGAGAGCCAGTTAACTAAGGGCAATATGGAAAAGTACAGGTACCGAGGCTAGCAATTTTTAGGTGGCTTGGTCTTCTACAGAAAAACCTCCCCAGTTGTAACTTTGTGGATTAGTCTCTGTGTCCTCTATTCTGTACCATTGGTCCACCCGCCTGTTTTGGTACAAGTACGATGCTGTTTTTGTTACTATTGCTCTGTAGTATAGTTTGAAAGGTGGTATCGCTATACCACCTGATTCACACTTCCTGCTTAGAGTTTCTTTTGCTATTCTGGGTCTTTTATTTTTCCATATGAATTTCATGATTGCTTTATCTATTTCTAGAAAAAATGCCGTTGGGATTTTGATTGGCATTGCATTGAACATATAGAGAACTTTGGGTAATATCGCCATTTTGATGATGTTAGTTCTGCCTATCCATGAAGAGGGTATATTTTTCCACCTTCTAAGATCTTCTTCTATTTCTCTCTTTAGGGTTTTGTAGTTTTCATTGTATAAATCTTTCACCTCAATAAACTTAAAGATGAGGACCATATGATCATCTAGATGTGGGTTCATTTTTGTGTCTTGTATTTTTTTGTTATTGTTCCACATGTGTCCTTTGGTACCAACACAATGCTGTTTTTGTTACGATTGATCCATAGTATAGTTTAAATTCTGGTATTGTGTTGCCTTCTGCTTCATTCTTCTTGCTGAGGATTGTTTTGTCTATTCTAGGCCTCTTATTTTTACAAATGAAATTTGTGGTTTGTTTTTCTAGTTATATGAAGACTATCATTCATTGGTAGAGATATAATGCTAATCAAAAGTACTCTAAGATTCTCACTCCCATCAGAATGGCAGCCATCAAGATTACAAACAACACTAAGAGTTGTCCAGGATGTAGGGGAAAAGGCACACTCACACATTGCTTGTGGGACTGTAATTTGGTGTAGCCAATCTAGAAGTCAGTATGGAGAGTTCATGGAAACTTACAACATAACCACCATTTGACCATGATATCCCACTCCTTGGCTTAGATGTAAAGGACTGAAAAACAGCTTACTACAGGAACACAGACACATCAATGTTTATTGCAGCACAATTTATAATAGCTAAATTGTGGAACAAAACCAGATGCCCTTCAGTAGATGAATACACAGTGAAACTTTTATATATATGCACAATGGAATATTACTCAGAACTAAAAGAGAATAAAATAATAGCATTTACAAGTAAATGGTTGGAGTAGGAGAATATAATTCTAAGTGAAGTAAGCCAATCGAAAAATATCAAAGGCCAAATGCTTTATTTGACATGAGGATGCTAATTCATAATGATGATAGCAGGGCATGGGAGAAATGGAAGAACTTTAGGTAGGGCAAAGGGAAAGGAGGGGAATGGAGAGGGCATGGGGGTACAAATGATGGTGGAATGAGTTAGACATCATTACCCTAAGTACATATATGAAGACACGAATGGTGTAAAAATACTTTTTGTACAACCAGAGACTTGAAAAATAGTGCTCTCTACATCTAATATGAAATGAATTGCATTCTGCCATCACATATAACAAATTAAAATAAATAAATATTTTAATAGAAAAGTGAATAAGTAAACAAGGGGAGGACATCCACCTTGTTTTCATGAAATTATGAAATAAAGGCCGCAAGAGCCATAAGAGTGGAATTTGGCGAGAATGCCAGTGGCTTTCTCCACAAGGAGGTGGTCCGATTCATTAATAATGAAGCTCTCCTGAACAGTGGTGGCCCCGAGTTCTACATGGACTTTCGCTCTTGTGCCTGGAACAAGGTAGAGGAGTGGATTCGCACTGTGGTGGTGGACTTTCAGGTGCCTCGAGACCTCAAGAGGAAATGCACCTGAAGTGCCCTTGCCCTGGGCATGCGAGTGGTGGCAAGGCAGCGGGAGCAGCAGGGGCATCGTGCCTGTCTGCTGCAGGACCAACTGGAGGAGGGTGAGGCGGCTTGCTGGGCTTTGGCCTCTGAGCTGCAGTGGCTGTGTGAGGACAGTGATGATGCTACTACTCAGCTGCACTTCACTTAGATTGTCTTTCAACAGGCAATGGATGAGTGTGAAGTGCTACGTGAGAGGCTACCTCAGGCTGAGAGGTCAGCCTTCGCAGATCCATTGCCCCCAAAGGTTGTACCTGTTATGGGAGCCCAACAGCATGGTGCTGTGGCATGATCCCTGGAAGGAGAGGATCAGGCAGAGGTGGTAGCACCTGGAACACAGGGCATACCACATTTGGAGGCCCAGATGCCAGCCCCAGCTCCTTTGCTTTATGTGCCAGGACACCCAGGTCCTTAGCTCCAGGCACTGCAACCCCATGTGAAAATGTCTGTGCCCCATTCAGTGCCAATGCCAGTTGGATTCCCATACTAAACATCTCTACAAGCCCCTGTAGTAAAGAAATCAGAATCAGCAGGAACAACAGCCACAGCAGTGACAGCAATTGCACCCCAGGTGCCTCCTCTTGTCAGCTATCCACCTGGCTTGTGGGCTCCAGTGGGGTGCCAGGAGGAAATGGCTCTTCAATGTGTCCAGAGTTACCTGTGTGTCCAGAGTTCCCAAAGTTGCCTTGTCCTGAGTTGCCTGAGTTGCTGGGGCCAGGATGAATATCCTGAGAACCTTCCATGCAGGTGCAAGCTGGGAGATAGAAAAAGCCCCAAGCAAAAAGAAGGTCCTGAAGGTCCACATGGAATGACTTCCCTGAGGGAAAGCATAAGCCAAAGCCAAAAAGAGGGTCAGGAGAGACCCAAAGGGAAATACCCCATGTGGCAGAGCATTAGCCTTTGCCTGGTGTTTTTAATTAAAAAACAAGAATGTCATTGGGATTTTAATAGGAATTGCATTAAATCTTTGTAAACGTTTTGGTAGGATGGACATTTTTGGCTATATTAATTCTGCCTATCCAAGAGCATGAGAAATCTTTCCATCTTCTAAGATCTTTTTCAATTTTCTTTCTTAATGTTCTATAGTTTTCATTGTAGAGGTCTTGCACCTCTTTTTTTAGATTAATTCCCAAGTGTTCTATTTATTTGAGGCTAGAGTCAATGGGGAGGTTTTCCTACTTTCTCTTTGCTGTGGATTCATCGCTTATATATAGAAATGCATTTGATTCATGGGTATTGATTTTATATCCTAATTTGCTGAATGTATTTATTGGTTCTAGAAGCTTTCTGGAGGAATATTTTGGATCTTCTAAATATAGAACTATGTCTTCAGCAAGGGGTGATAATTTGAGTTCTTATTCTATGCAAATCACTTTAATTTCATTCATCTGTCTGATTACTCTGACTAGAGTTTCAAAGAGGGAATCCCTGTCTTGTTTCTGTCCTTAGAGGGAATGCTTTCTCCTTTTCTCATTTAGTAATAATGTTGGCCTTGGGTTTAGCATAGGTAGCTTTCACAATGTGAAGACTTTGCATACATTGTTTGTATAGACCTCACCATGTGCATGTTGAACCATGAGTGTTTGTGGTATGAGATGACAGGTTAGGATGAGAAGCAAAAGAATGGATTCCACAGCAGCAGTCATGGAAGAGGAAGATTAATTCAAATGATTGGATTAAATCCTACTAAATAGAAAATAGTTTTGTTTTCAAATTTAAAATAAGGGGGATATGATCTTAAAATTTCTCCTTCCTGAAAATTTCCTCAACCCTTAAAAGATAATACTTTGTATACATTTTCATTCTGAATCAAAAAGACATTTTAATTTTCTCTATCTACAAATGTTTGGAGGTTCAGAAAGATTGAGACATGTGTTGGTTTAGAATTACAAACCAGAAATGGAATCTTCTTTGATTCTCAAAACTATAGCTATGCATCCCTTTCATCCCATGATTTTTTGATCAATGAAATAATTTTGGGAGTAAATCCTTTTTTTCTAATTTAACTTATTTTTATTAACAACAAATATTAATATATAGTTCTAGGTTTCAGTTTTTGAAGCAATACACAAACTATTCAACAACACACTTGGACATGAAAATACACTTTCTAAGAGTAGCAGCTCAGAATGTGGCATGTGCTCACAATGAAAGTTCCATGTTGACCAGTCACCATGGTAATGTGGAATGCACATCTTACCTTCCATTTCCACTCAGTTGGTGTGGTGAGTGAGTTGGTGTAAGTTAAAGTTGGAGAAGAGTAGAGAGGTTTTGAGTTCCTGGTTGGCCATGGGAAATCTTAACTGCTGTGGGAAAGGTATGTTGTCAGTGATATTTTTAAGTGTGTTTCTTCAAAGGGCAGTTAATGTTTGCTGAATATATTTTCCTCTTGATTTTTTCATCTTCAACACTGAATCTTCTCTCCTGAGATTTAAATATTTGGTGATATTGTTTTATCACTCAATTCATATATTTGCTTGTTCTATTGACCTGGTTACTGAAAATGTTTTTCTAAATTTAGATAAATGAACCATTCCTAATGCCAATAACGTGTGTGCCTTTAAAGTGAATTACAGGAGCAGGACACCCACCTTGCTTTCATGAAATGAAAAAATAAAGTGAGACATAGTATATGGATGCTAAGTAAGGCGATATATATACCATGAAAGGGCAATTAGAAACCAAACCCATCTCAATGTATATGAATATTTAAAAATAATGTTAGAGAAGTCTAAATCAAGACTTTTGTAAAAGAAAAGAGGACTGAAATTTCAGAAAACGTTTCCAATTGGTTGATAACTACCGGATCCCAGGTGTTTGGGGGCTACTGGGAAGAAGGCAAAAAGGACAGTGCCTTGAGGTCAGTGGAGTGGATGTCTGATAATGGAGGAAATGAGGGCCTCAGTGGAATTATGGAGGATTTATTCGTTGAGGTTCACAGGTTATAGTTAGTGGTGGTTCCATCTAGGCAGGTAAGTCTCTGGCCCCTGGCCATGCAGGGTCTAGGGAGAGGCTTGGAAATCCAGGAGCAGGAATATGCCTGATCAGAGCTGGTGCATATGGAGAAATGATATTTCAACCAGGCCTTGTCTGACTGCTCAGATAATGGCTCAGAATATTAGACTGCAGACATGGGGCAGGCCAGCTTCTGACAATGAAACATCAAACCATCAGCCCAGAGTATCTGTTTCCCTGATTAATCCCCACTAACAGGCCATCCAGGAGGGAGAAGCTCAAGGAAACTTCATTCTTGGCACAGCCATCAAGTGGCAGTTGGTTTAGAATGTCCCAAGTTCTGAAACAGTTGTTGAGCCCCAGAGAACTCTGATGATTTAGATGGTCAACTGCTCGTCAGGAAGGATCACTTGGAGACAGCTGGAAGTGAGAAGACCCTGGGGGAGGATGGCTCCAAGTGTGGACTCTACCCTTTGTGAAGGTCGGGCGAGCGTCGGAGGAAGAGACCACCAAGAGACTGTCTCATGCAACAGCAAAGGGTTTATTGGGGGGTCCATAATGCTGGGGCTCAGAGCTCACTTGAATAGAGCAGAGAGCCCCGGAAACAGCTTAAGCAGAGCTTATATACATTCCTTGGAGAGGGCATTGACTTCACATACAGCATAGCCAATCATTGCATGGATTCTGGGAGGGGGGTTGTTTTTGTAGAGCAACCAGATGATCACGGGAGATTTCAACATACATTTAGTGGGCATTTCCGGGAGTTGTTTTCAACTTCTACATGAGTTTCAGGTTCTAGGAAAACAGAACTCAATTCTTACATTCTTAACCTTTTCACCTTGACCTTCAGATAGGCTTCATTTACATGAAATGATCATTTTTAAGTCAGTAATTGCAATGAAGAGACAGGAGCCCGGGGTTATAACTTGAACATTTCTCATGGTGTCTGCTACTGAAACCTCATGCCAAAGAGGCCTGAAAGAAGGAGTATTCAAAAAGCACTGAGAAGAGTTCTGGTTTCCTGGTTCTAAGATATCCACTAGAGGACTCAGTGCTCAGGGATTTCTGGTCCCAGGTAAATAGCTACATTCCTGTCCCATTTCCACCGCTCATCATTCTTGTGAATCTGGGCAAAACACATAAAATCTCCAAATTACAAATACCTAAACTCTAAATTGTGGTGGACAGACTCTGCTTCACCCATCCCTTTAGGCTGATATGGAGTCATAGGAGGTCACAGATATTCTCCATGAGCTTTACAAATATCCATCTGTAAAGAATGAGGAATAGAGTTTCTTTACCCATTGCTCTGGAGGATGACCTCTGTTTGACACCTCTCTGTTCAAACACTGTCAACGATTGAACTTATTTTTCCACACATTTAATGAAGTGTACTATTTAATGTCAGGACACATTAGCACCCATATGAAGCACCAGTCCGCTTAAGAATGCATGGATGTGATCATTGTCAGCCTTATACCATTACGTGGATCAGATGCCACACTTTTTGCAACAATTGAGAAGGGGTTTATTTAACTGAACAGGTATTTAATTTTTGAGGTAGGATTTGAACGAAAGCCACATAACCACAGCCTCTGCTTATGGTCACTGTTTTCTCTGATTTCTATGATTCCGCCTCAGTAATTCTTTTTGACCACACAATATTGTGTTGGGTTGTAGACCTCACACATTGCATTGTTATCCTAAAGATCAATCTGACTCAGGTGCTTTGCTGCCCCAATGGTGAAAAATAAACTCAGTAGTGTGAAATCTAATAACATTCACATCCCTCCTTCAAAATTTATTAAACATCGATTTTGTTATTTTTAAAAATTTTTATTAGTTATTCATGGACCTTTATTTATTTATTTATATAAATGTGGTGCTGGGAATCAAACCCCATGCCTCAGACATGCAAGGCTAGCATTCTCCAAATGAGCCACATCTCAAGACCCAGATTTTACTGTTTTTAACTCTGTTAACAGACTGCAAAAATACATCAGAACTTTTTTTCTAATATTCAATTGTAGCATTGTCTCCCCTGCTCTGCTAACTAATTCTCTACTCTCACCTTCTATGATCAATTTTTCAGTTTCCACGAAAGAGTGATTTTATGCAGCATTTATCTTTGCGTCCCAGACCTATTTCTGATAAGATAATTATCACCTCTTGTTGTTGAAAATGACAGAAAAAAAAAACCATACAAGAAATATTTAAGTTTCTGGGCATGCTATTAGTGTATAAATACATACTTGAATTCAAAGCTCAAGTTATACCCCCAGATATTTACAATGATCAGTTATCAATTAAAACTGGTTGAACTGTTATTTGAATTACTATTGATGACCCTATGTTTTCTTGCCAGCACATTGTCAACAGCTAACTCTGTTTTATCACATTTCCCAGGCTGTTGCCTCTGGCCTTGGTCCAGAGGTGACCTCTGGCCACCAAACAGTGCTGTTCCAAATGAGAATTCCAACGAAGGTACTGTGGAAATCCTGTCATTGTGTCCATTCTGCAATAAGGATTCTAGTTGATTCAGATTTCCAATTCTTCTTTTATTTAACATGTACAAATTTACGTGCTTTGAGTCATTCAGCAGTGCTATAGCTCTAGAAGTAAAGATCCAGTTACCTTTTAATTCTGTGCACTTGATTATTTCAACTGCTGGTGGACATCTGGGTTGATCATACAATGTATTTATGGTGAATGCTAGAAACATTGAAGTGATTGTATCACTATAGTATGCTGACTTATAGTTTTATAGAATAAGCAGGGAGGAATGTAATAGCTGAGTCCTATGAGTTCCACTCTTGGGCTTGTCAGGAATCTGCACATTGCTTTCTAGAGTTGTCATAATAATTTACAAACCCACCAACATTGTGTCAGTGTACCTTCTTTCTCTCATCCTTCCTGGTATTTCTATGCTTATCCAGTTTCCACAGCACCATTTGTTTAAACCATAATGTCCTCTTTAACATGTATATTGGTGCTGTTGTCCAGTATCAGGTGAATGTAAGTATCAGGTAGGTTTTCTCTGTGTGGTATATTCAATTCAAGAATCTTCATATCTATTTTCAGTTCAATAAGATACTGTTTTTGCTACTCATCTCTGTAGTAAAATATAAAATTGGTCATTGTGCTGGCTTTCACCTTAATTTTTCATGCTCAGAATTGCTTTGCAAAATAATAATAATAATAATAATAATAATAATAATAATAGTATTTATAAATATTATTATTTAATAAATATAATAATTAATATAATATTATATTATAATAATTATTATTATTACTATTATTATCATCATCATCATCTCAAATGAATTTCAGCGTTAGTTTTTCAATACTGTAAGGAATATCATTTGTAGTTTGAAGGGGATTGTATAGAATTCATTGAACCTGGATATTGTTGATATTATGGCCACTTTGACAATATTAATTCTGCCTATCAAAGAACACAGAACTATTTTGCCCCTTCTGAGGTCTTCTTCCATTTCTTTTTCAGTGTTCTATAGTTTTTGTTGTAGAGATCTTACATCCTATTTGGTAGATTTATCCTCAGGGGCTTTTTTACATTATTATAAAAGAAATTATTTTCTTGAATTCTAAATCAGTGCCATCAATGTTGGAGTATAGTGACAATATTGATTTATTTGTGTTGATCTTTTATCCTGCTACATTGCTAAATTTATTACTTCTAGAATTCTTCTGGTGAAAATTTTTGGGCCTTCTAAATATAGAATCATGTCACCAGGTAATGTGGACAATTTGAATTTTTCTTATGGTATCCTATTAATTTCCTACATTTGCCTGATTGTTCTGACATTTTTTCAGAAAAATATATTGAATAAAATTGGCAAAAGTAGACATTCTTTTCTTGTTCTTGATATTTGAAGAAGACAGTTTATTTTTATCTCTGTTCAGTGTGATGTTGTCTTTGAATGTCTCATATATGGCTTTTATAATATTGAAACTAAGTTCCTTTTTTTCCAGGTCTCTCCTTTATTTTGGAAATGAATTGTTTCTCCTTTTTTATCAAGAGCTTTTCTACATCTATTGCGGTGATATTCTGAATCTTGTCCTTAATTCCAACTATGGATGTGCTAGTCAGCTTCTCCCCACACACTCTGCTGCCTGTGGAGCGACCTTTACATGCTTCCTGGGCTTATGGTCTGGGCATCTATTCCCAGCAGCCCATTTTTACACCTGCTCCTTCAAATTCTCAATCCCTTTCAGCTGGTCCTGGGAGGCACCAGACTCAAGGAGGAAAGGACCAGAGCTTTCCTGCACATCTCTGACTTGAGTTCCCCTGGGGAGAATTCTCTCCATGCCTTTTGCTCTAGCTCAGCCAGGCAAAACCTAGGTGCTGTGGCAGGTGCCTTTCAGGTCCATGTGTGCCTACCTGCTCAGATCTCCCAGCTCCTGGCTCCTGCAGTGGCAGCATCAGCTTGGCTGTGTCAAGGTGGCTCCTGCCTTGCTCTCTGGGGACAGCATGAATCACAGATCTTTCTTCATTTACAGTGTGCAGTGCAAAGAAGCCTCTTTTCAGCCAAGAAAACGTTGCCTCTCTGATCTCAGGATTTTCACACTGAATCTTTCTATTTTGTTTCTGTCCATTTCCTTCTTTAGGTGATCTAGCAGTGCCACTAATCCTGCTGCTGCTACTGCTGCTTCTGCCACCATCAGCTTGGATCTAATGTACTTTCTTTTTTGTCTTTGTTTAATGTAGCCAAGTTTCTGATTCTCTAAGACTCCCTGAGTGTCCACTATTGAGTTTTCGTGAAACCCCTCTTTTGCACACCTGAGAGGAAGGACTATTCACACTGTTTGCATTACAGGTTGTGGAGCTGCAAGAAATAAAGGTTCTCTCTATCTTAAATTTGCTTCTGTCTTGTATTATTTCTTTTGCTTGAGTTTTTGACTTTATATTCCTCTATAATTTTTTCCATTCACTATTAAGTTTGGGTGACTTCCTTTAGTTCCCCTCTCACTGAGAAGCAGTCTTCTTGCCTTCTAAGTCTGGCACTGAAGAACTGTCGTGGGTGCATCCTTCCTCCATTTGCCAACTTCTCTTCTCCTGACAGCAAATTTGCACAATTTCTCAACATGCCAAGGAACGTTTTGGGCCAAAATATATTTTATCTTGATGAATACCTCATGTTAACTTGAAAACAAATTTTATTCTCTCACTGTCGTATGAAGTATTTGTACAAATGCCAAATAGATCTATGTGATTGATAATGGTTTTGGTAAATTCCTAGGGTTGCCATAACTAAGTACCAGCTTTCTTGGGTTGAAGTAATGTAAGTGTACTATCTTAGAGCTCTATTTCCTAGGAATCCCACATTGACCTGTTAGCAGAAACATGTTACTTCTGAAAACTTTAAGGAAGGATTTTTCCTGCCCATTCTTAACTGTTACTGGTTTGGTGGCCATCCTTGATCTGCTTGGTTTTCAACTGCAGCACTTTCCTCTCTGCTTGCATCATCACATGGCATTAGTCTCTCATGAATGTGCCCCATCTTCATGAGAACAGATGCCCTATTTGGAGAATGGGTCCACCCTGTTCAAAGAGTATACTTTTAATTGCTAAGATCACAATGACTCTCATTTAAAACCCAGTAAAATTTGGAGGTACGGTTTAAGTTCTAACTTAACCATGTTTAGAATTTAAACATGTATTTGTGTGGAAGTAATTTGACCCATTACAGAAATGATTGATTCAAAAGTATACTTTTTCTTTACTTCCTGATGGATCTGTCAAGTGTTATAAAGAAATGCTGAAACCTTCTAGTGTAACAGTAGAATATTTAATTTCTCATTGTAGTTCCTTCCATTTTTTGTCTATTTTGAATTTTTGTTTCCTGATCTGCTCCTTCTCTTGCCATTCAGAAACAATCATGTTCCAGCACTACTTGAGCCTGTGTGTGTTAAACAACCGTCTCCATACACTCTAGACCCATGTCCACAGTTAAGAAGCCCCTGGAGTGTTTCTTCAGCAAACCAATATACTGACAGTTACTCTATATTTCCCTAGATTGCTATCAAGTTTTAATAGAGGTGGTACCCATTGTGGCAGAAGACCAAAAAAATTACATTGCTAAGGTAATGTGACCCTTCTTTGTCTTAGATATAAGTGTTGTTTTCTTCCTTTTAATTCAAATTCCTTCATGAAAATATGACAGTGTTCATTATAGGTGACTCACAGGTGATGGAATTACAACTGCACATCTATTCCCTGTGAGAATGATTCAAGATGACATTCACATATGAGAACAACCATTGTCAAATAATTGTAGTGAGGATTTTCTTCAGTGGCTCTTCTGCTTGATAGAAAAAGAATTTTTTGCATGTCATCAAATTGTACCTGAGAAATCCCTCATGCAAAGCTCATGTATTTTCACAAGTGCCTTCTCTGCCTTACTTTGTGATCTTTGCCCCAACTGCTGTTTCCCATCTAGTTATCTAATGTCATCACAGACAACTGTAGACTTGTGCAAATGATCTCCTGCTCACGCTGTCTTCCTTTCTGTAACTACAGGTAGCCTCTGCAACAAATGAGCTAAGTAAGTATTCTCAACTCCCTAACGTGCTGAGCAAAACCTCTGTACTTAGATAGGTCACACATTCCTTCCTGTTTCTATGTAAAAAGTTATCCTGGATTTAGATTTTGTTTGGAAATGAGGATAGGCATATGGTGACAAAGTGATAATCCAGTGAAGAATTGTGGCCCACTACCATGATCCTGAAATAGCTGTCTTTTGTGTGGTGTGCATTTATGTGAATGAGCATGGGGTGGTATCTCTGAGCATGTCCATGTGTAATAATTGTGTATGTGTTTGTGAGGCTATGGGAGCTTCTTCAGAAATTCTCTTCTAACATGCCCAGAACAAGCATCCATTTTCTAAAAATAAAAACCCACACTAATGCATGATTTGCTTGATATAATTTTTTCCCACTTCATGACACCCAAATGTAGTTTTGGTTAGTAGGCCCTCTCTGTAGACAGAGATGTTGCTGAGCCAAAAGATCCAGGTTCTTCACTCTGTAAGTGAAAGAAGCATTAAGAGTTCAGGAAATTTTCCTGATGGTGATGCTTTGGGTTAGGGAACTGTGTACATCACGTAGTGATATAACACAATCCAGGTTATTACAATATATTAGTAACAACTAATCTCCTACAGAGATGTGAAATATTTTGCATATTTTAAAGTGGCCTCAGTGGTCATCTCTAGAGAAAAACATACTCCTAAAGGTACAAAATACAAAAAAAATATATCACACCTGGTTCCAATCTACTGGAAACCCAAAGCTGTGCTTCCCATTCATTCTTGTTCTTTTTTATTGGTTAATCAAAATATTACAAAGCTCTTGACATATCCTATTTCATACATTAGATTCAAGTGGGTTATGAACTCCCATTTTAACCCCAAATACAGATTGCAGAATCACATCAGTTACACATCCATATTTTTACATTATGCCATATTAGTAACTGTTGTATTCTGCTACCTTTCCTATCCTCTACTATCCTCCCTCCCCTCCCCTCTCATCTTCTCTCTCTACCCCATCTGTTGTAATTTAATTCTTTCTCTGGATTTTTTTCCCTTCCCCCTAAAATTATCTTTTATTTTATTGTTGGTTGTTCAAAACATTACATAGTTCTTGATATATCATATTCCACACTTTGATTCAAGTGGGATAGTAAGGATAGGAAAGGCAGCAGAATACAACAGACACCAGAATGACAATATATAAATCAACAGAAGTGTAACTGATGTGATTCTGCAATCTGTGTACGGGGTAAAAATGGGAGTTCATAATTTAAATTATCTTATATGTAATTTTGTATATCAATGAAGATCTCTTTCCATTTCCATGCAATTTCCCTTTTCTCTCCCTTTCCCTCCCACCTCATGTCTCTGTATAAAGTTGATCTTTTCCTCCTGCTCTTCCTGCCTGCTCTGTTCATAGTTGTTCTCATTATAACAAAGAAGACATTTGGCCTTTGATTTTTTAGGGATTGGCTAGCTTCACTTAGCATAATCTGCTCTAATGCCATCCATTTCCCGGCCAATTCCATGAATTTGTCATTTTTAGTGCTGCATAATACTCCATTGTGTATAAATCTCACTTTTTTTAATCCATTCATCTATTGAAGGGCATCTGGGTTGGTTCCACAGTCTAGCTATTGTGAATTGTGCTGCTATGAGCATCGTTGTGGCAGTATCCCTGTAGTATGCTCTTTTAAGGTCCTCAGGGAACAGTCCGAGAAGGGCAATAGCTGGGTCAAATGGTGTTCCATTCCCAGCTTTCTCAGGAATCTCCATACTGCTTTCCAAATTGGCCGCACCAATTTGCAGTCCTACGAGCAATGTACAAGAGTACCCTTTTCCCCACAACCTCTCCAGCACTTGTTGTTGTTTGCATTCAGAGTGGCTGCTCATCTTACTGGAGTGAGATGGTATCTTAGGGTGGTTTTGATTTGCATTTCTCTGAATGTTAGAGATGGTGAGCATTTTTTCATGTACATGTTGATTGATTGTATGTCCTCCTCTGAGAAGTGTCTGTTCAGGTCTTTGACCCATTTGTTGATTGGGTTATTTGTTATCTTATTGTTTAATTTTTTGAGTTCTTTGTATACTCTGGGTATTAGGGCTCTATCTGAAGTGTGAGGAGTAAAAATTTGTTACCAGGATGTAGGCTCCCTATTTACTTCTCTTATTGTTTCTCTTGCTGAGAAAAAACTTTTTAGTTTAAATAAGTCCCATTTGTTGATCCTAGTTATTAACTCTGTGCTATGGGTGTCCTATTAAGGAATTTGGAGCCCGATCCCACAATATGTAGATTGTAACCAACTTTTTCACTTTAAGGCACGGAGTCTCTGATTTGATATCAAGGTCTTTGATCCATTTTGAGTTAACTTTTATGCATGGCGAGAGAAAGGGATTCAGTTTCATTTTTTTGCATATGGATTTCCTGTTTTCCCAGCACCATTTGTTGAAGATGCTATCCCTCCTCCATTGCATGCTTTTATTCCCTTTATTAAATATAAGATAGTTGTAATTTTGTGGATTCGTCTCTGTGTCCTCTAATCTGTACCATTGGTCCACCTGCCTGTTATGGTACCAGTAAAATGCTGGTTTTGTTAATATTGCTCTGCAGTGCAGTTTGAAATCTGGTATCACTATACCTCCTGATTCACACTTCCTGCTTAGAATTGCTTTTGCTATTCTGGGTCTTTTATTTTTCCATATGAATTTCATGATTGCTTTATCTATTTCTACAAGAAATGCTGTTGGGATTTTGATTGGCATTGCATTAAACGTATAGAGAACTTTTAGTAGTATCGCCATTTTGATGATGTTAGATCTTCCTATCCATGAACAGGGTATGTTTTTCCATTTTTTAATGTCTTCTTCCATTTCTCTCTTTAGGTTTCTGTAGTATTCATTGTATAAATCTTTCACCTCTTTTGTTAGATTGATTCCCAAGTATTTTATTTTTATTGAGGATATTGTGAATGCAGTGGTTGTCCTCATTTCCATTGCAGAAGATTTGTCACTGATATACAGGAATGCCTTTGATTTATGAGTGTTCATTTTATATCCTGCCAAATTGCTAAATTCACTTATTAGCTCTAGTCGTTTCTTTGTACAACCTTATTGGTCTGTTAGATATCTTATTATATCATCTGAATATGTGATAATTTAAGTTCTTCTTTTCCTATTTTTTAGCCATTAATTTCTTTTGTCTGTCTAATTGCTCTGGCTAGTATTTCGAGGACTAAATTGAAGAGAAGTGGTGAGGGAGGGCATCCCTGTCTTGTTCCAGATTTTAGTGGGAATGCCTTCAGTTTTTCTCCATTCAGAATGATGCTAGACTGAGGCTTAGCATATATAGCTTTTACAATGTTGAGGTAAGTTCCTGTTATCCCTAGTTTTTCTAGTGTTTTGAATATAAACGGATGCTGAACTTTGTCGAATGCTTTTTCTGCATCTATTGAGATGATCATGTGGTTCTTATGGTTAAATTTATTTATGTGGTGAATAACATTTATTGATATCTGTATATTGAACCAGCCTTGCGTCCCGGGGAGGAATCCTACTTGATCATGGTGCATAATTTTTTTGATATGCTTTTGTATTCGATTCACAAGATTTTTTTTGAGGATTTTTGCATCTGAGTTTATTAGAGATATTGGCTTTGTAGTTTTCTTTTTTTTGAAGTGTCTTTGTATTGTTTCAGGATCAGTGATGTTGGCCTCATAGAATGAATTTGGAAGAGCTCCTTCTTTTTGTATTTCTTGAAATAACTTGAATAGAATTGGTATTAATTCTTCTTTGAAGGTTTTGTAAAACTCTGCTGTATATCCATGTCGTCCAGGGCTTTTCGTGGTTGGTAGTCTTTTGATGGCTTCTTCAATTTCCTCTTTTGTTATTGGTCTGTTTAAATTGTGTGTATCTTCCTGACAATCTGGGCAAATCATATGACTAAGAAATTTACCAATATCTTTGCTATCTTCTATTTTATTGGAATATAAGTTTTCAAAATAATTTCTAATTATCTTCTGTATTTTTGTAGTGTCCATTGTGATATTGCCTTTTTCATCCCGTATGTTAGTAATTTGAGCTCTCTCTGTTCTTCTCTTCCTTAGCTTGGCTAAGGGTCTGTCGATCTTATTTATTTTTTCAAAGAACCAACTTTTTGTTTTATCAATTTTTTAATGTTTTTTTTTGTTTCAATTTTATTGATTTCTGCTCTAATTTTAATTATTTCTTGCCTTCTACTACATTTGCTGTTGTTTTCCTCTTCCTTTTCTAGGGCTTTGAGATGAAGTGTGAGCTCATTTATTTGTTGGTTTTTTCATTTTTTGAGGAATTACCTCCAGGAAATTAATTTCCCTTCTTTAAGCTGCTTTCATTGTGTCCCATAGATTCCAATATATTGTGTCTGTATTTCCATTCATCTCCAAGAATTTTTTGATTTACTCCTTTATGTCTTTTATAACCCATTGATCATTCAGTAACATATTGTTCATTTTTCATAAGATGTATGATTTTTCCATCCTTCTTTTATCATTGATATCCAGTTTCATTCCACTGCAATCAGATAAGTTGCATGGTATTATCTCCACACCTTTATATTTACTAATAGTTGTCCTATGGCATAATATATGGTCTATCTTTGAGAAGAATCCATGTGCTGTTGAGAAGAATGTGTATCCACTTCGTGATGGTTGATATATTCTATATATGTCGGTTAAGTCTAGGTTATTGATTGTGTTATTGAGTTCTATAGTTTCTTTATTCAGCTTTTGTCTGGAGGATCTGTCCAATGGAGAGAGCGGTGTGTTGAAGTCACCCATAATTATTGTGTTGTGGTCTATTTGTCTCTTGAACTTGAGGAGAGTTTGTTTTATGAATGTTTCAGCACCATTGTTTGGTGCATATATATTGATAATTGTTATGTCATGTTGGTGGATGGTACCTTTTAATAGTATGTAGTGTCCTTCTTTATCCCTTTTGATTAACTTAGGTTTGAAGTTCATTTCATTTGATATGACTATGGCCCCTCCTGCTTGCTTCGGCGAACCATGTGAGTGGTATGATTCATCCCAACCTTTCACCTTCAGTCTGTGTATGTCTTTTCCTATCAGATGAGTCTCCTGAAGGCAGCATACTGTTGGATTTGTTTTTTTAATCCAGGTTATTAGCCTATGTCTCTTAATTGGGGAATTTAAGCCATTAACGTTTAAGGTTACTATTGAAATATGGTTAGTACTACCGGTTATGCTTGTTTATTTATTTATTTTAATATGGATAGTTTTTCCTTTTTGGTTATTTTTTTTCCTTCCCTTTCCTGAGTTACCTCCCACTGTTAGTTTGGGGTGCTGTTTTTCAATCCCTCTTCTTGTAGTGTTTTGCTCAAGATGCCATGCAGTGCTGGTTTTCTGGATGTGAATTCTTTTAACATTTATTTATCATGAAATGTTTTAATTTCATTGTCAAATCTGAAGCTTAATATTGCTGGATACAGTATTCTTGGTTGAAATCCAATATTTTTCATCGTTGGAAATACGTTGTTCCAGGATCTTCTCGCTTTCAACGTCTGTGATGAAAAATCAGCCGTTAACCTAATTGGTTTACCTCTGAATGAAATCTTCCTCCTTTCTCTAGTAGCTTTTAATATTTTTTTTTGTTCTGTATGTTGGATATCTTCATAATTATGTGACTTGGAGTTGGTCTATTATGGTTTTGAATGTTTGGGGTCCTGTAGGCTTCCAGGACTTGGCAATCCATTCCACCTTTCATATTTGGGAAGTTTTCTAAGATTATTTCATTCAATAAATTGTTCATTTTTTTGGTTTGATGCTCTATGCCTTCTTCTATTCCAATGACTCTCAGGGTTGGTTTTTTTATGACATCCCATGTCTCTTGAATAGATTTCTCGTGCCTTCTAAGCATCCTTTCTGTGTTGACAATATTCTTTTCAAGTTGATAAACTTTGTCTTCATTATCTGATGTTCAGGCTTCTACTTGATCTAGTCTATTTGTAATATTCTCGTTTGTTATACTCTGGTTTCTCTTCAGATCATATAAATCTTTTGCCTTTTAATATTTTCGTTTGAGTTTTTAATTTGGTTTATGGTTTCCTGCTTTTCTAAAATTACTGTTTGTTTTATTTTCTAAATCTCTATTTCGTGATAGAGCTCGTTCTTTGACATTTGAATTTGCTTATTTAATTCGTTTTCAAAAATACGTTCATTGTTTGAACTTGCTGTCTAAAGTCTTCTCTAAGATTCCATTCCATCTGAGTTAGGTATGCCTTAACTTCTTTCTCTGTCCATTTTTCTGGTGCCTCTAGGTTCTCCTTTGTATTTAAGTTGCCCTGCATTTTTTGTGCTCCTTTTTCCTTTTGTTTTTTTTTTTTTCATGGTGCTCAAGTTACTTCCCAACTCTGTTTGACTGCTGTGTTTCTGTTTTCTCTGTTAAATTTGTTTTGGTTTTAATATTTCCACTATCTCTCCTTTGTGTTAGGAGACAATGTTTCGAGATGTTGGATTTAATTGTGATATAAGGTAAATTCATTGGTTTCATTAAAGGCCTTCAGATTTTGATGGCATATAGAGAACTAAGGTTTGGACTTAAGATTTTATGTAAAGATCGGTTGATTTGATTGTATGGAGGTTAGGATATGTTAGCTTCCTTGGGGGGTTACTCAAATACAGTCGGATATTAACAAGAGAATAGACAGGAGTACTTGGTGGTAGTTAAGGGCTTGGGTGGACTATACACCTATTCGTAGTATTCATCTATTTGCATTTAGTAAGTTATATGTAGTCTGGTTGTTCATGCTGTTTTATTGTAGCAATCTGTCATAACCTGGCGATGGTGACGTCAGTTTTACAAGATGTTGGCCGCTGGCTTCATTGGTGGACTTTAAGTTGTGTGGGATAGAACTGGACCAATTCCTTCCTTATTCTCAAACCCCGAACTCATCCCAGAGCTCAGAGAGGGCACAGCCAGCAGGACTCCACAGAATCCGTAGTGCCGTTTCTCTCTGCTTGCTGGTCGCTTCTCGGCGGCACCTCGCCATCTGTAGCCACGGGGCGGGCCGCAGGGCGGGCGGCGGATCAGTTAGCCTGGATCTCTGGTCGCACCGTTGGCTCGCATTTGAGACTCAGTAACCGGTCCTCGGTGATGGAAATCCTTCCTCTAGGTTTCGGTGCACCCTAATTTAGCTGGAAATTCCTAACAAGATAGCTTTTTGTTGTTCTAACCTGTATTCACCTGTGCAGTGATGTGTTACACGGGGTGTGATGCACTCTATTTGCGGCCATCACTCATTCTTGTTCTTATATTTGCTGTATATTTTTACTGAGGTCCATATCAAGAAATGCTCTGAACTATTCATAAGCCTTAAATCAGTATACTAATCATTATTCTGCATCCTCCTAGTTCACCCAAATGACATGGTGGGGTTCATTCCTGGAGAAAGCATGGATCAAGAGGCCCCATCAGAAGCCATGGTAAGGTTGCTTATCTTCCTCTGAAATTCAAGTGTTGCTCTTTAGTATCTCTTTCTCTTGTAATATGATATGGTTTCCTGGAGATGACATACACAATTTCCTGAGTGTGCAGATTCTCATTAGGGTGTCTGTTGCCAAATGAGACCTCACTGAAGGCAATATAACAAGAAACAGTATAAACTACACACCGTATAATAACAAGCTTTGTGCCTGGATATGATTTTCCATCCTGGTCATCAAATTCCTTAATTATCACCTAATATAGACCTGTGACACAAATACCCTAGAAAAGCTTGTGTCATTTGGTGAGAGTACATTTGCTATCTCTTCCCTTGATTTGCACACATTCTCATTGAATATTTGAATGTCACCAATAAACAAAAGACTTGTGCACACAGGTCAAATCATGGCTTGATGTTCATAGTGACTCCTTTTCTGTATTCACAGGATGATTCAAAAGGATCCATAATTGGTATGTATCCTGGGCTCACTCTCTTCCTTTTGAAAATGTAGATGATGCATAGGGTCAGAGAGTCTTCCTTCCTTTTGAGTGCAGAGTCTCAGTGATTCCACTACTTCCTTGAGAATGAGAAGTGAGGGGTTTGTTGTCTAAATTGATTTAAAAATATCTATGGTCATTCTGCATATTTCCTTTAAGCACCTATGTGAGTTGAGCAACGTGGTTAGGTCAATGAAAGTTTTATACATGTGTCTCTGTGTGCATTCATGCAACATGATTCTGAGTGTGACTTTTTGTTCGTTTTTGCACATTTGTTTGCTTCTTTAGATATATACATGCCAAGATGCCAATGTCCACATGTTTAAACAAAAAAAGCCATCTCCATTAGATCATGATTTTGTATATGTGTAAATAGATCAAACTGTAAACTTTCCTGCGTGCAGATCATTCCACACCAATACCTTTATTAACATGCAAAACATATCCCATCAAAACCCAGAAAATTTTCACGACACTCTATAAAGAAAAAGCTCCACTTTATTCCTGTCACTGCACCAGTAGCAACTTCATTTAATAGCAAACCTCACCTGTCAGTAGGTCCTATATTTAATCAGTGCATGTGATTATTCACAACACTTCACTCATGAAAAATTTTCACGTTCATATACATTTTTTGTGAGAGGTGTCAGAATTAATCTTCCAATCCCCATTCTAGGCAAAAGTTTCTGGACAGGGTCAATCCTTAACAGTGCCCCTCAGGTTCACCAATGCACTATGCTCACTCATGGTGGGCATCTGTGTCAGAGGAGATGCACAGGCTAGATATTACTGTAACTAAGGAAGGTCTTACTTTGCATGTTCCAACTGGCAATGAAAGCTACATTTTTGTGTGTTTTTGTAGACACTACTTTGTAGAAACATGTTTTAACTGGATGGGTTTTCATGGGGCCAGATCAGCACAATTTCAATTCATCTAGTTACAGAGCAAAAGTTGGGCTGTAGTGAAGATCCAGCTCAGCACAGCAGTGGTGTCTGATTCCTAGTTTTGGTCTGTGCTGCCTCTTTTGTGGCCTGCAGGATATCACATTGACAATATATATGATAGGTCTTTCTACTGTCAGTCTCATATGCTGTTTGGGTCCCTCTATTAATACATACATGGATAATGACACTCACTGGTCACTGTGAGGGTAGAAGAACTGTGGTCATCATTCCTTCTCATCCCTGAACTCCTCCCTGGGCAGAGTCTCTTCATCTTAGTCCATGACATCATTTGGTAAATACAACAATGTGCTAAGATCTCACTTGTTCAGCATGTGGGGCTCTACAGTGAACCAGGTATCCACCTGGGATCTGACCAGGACCAGTCAGAATCAGTTGGGACGTTAAGAAGATAGCATTGTGTCCATGCTTTTCACACACATTTCTCATGATCTCTATGTGGGAAGTGCTTGACTTTGAGAGGAGCCATCAGGATCGTTTTTTTTTTTTTATTGGTTGTTCAAAATATTACAAAGCTCTTGACATATCCTATTTCATACATTAGATTCAAGTTGGTTATGAACTCCCAATTTTACCCCAAATACAGACTGGAGAATCACATCAGTTACACATCCACATTTTTACATAATGCCCTATTAGTAACTGTTGTATTCTGCAACCTTTCTTATCCTCTACTATCCCCCCTCCACTCTCCTCCCATCTTCGCTCTCTACCCCATCTACTATAATTCATTTCTCTCCTTGTTTATTTTTCCATTACCCTCACAACCTCTTATATGTAATTTTGAACAACAAGGAGGCTCTTCCTCCATTACCATGCAATTTCTCTTTTCTCTCCCTTTCCCTCCCACTCATGTATATGTTTAATATTCTTCTTTACTTCCTGCTCTTCCTCCCTGCTGTATTTCTAGTTGCTCTCATTATTTCAAAGAAGACATTTAGTATTGGTTTTTAAGGAATTGGGTAGCTTCACTAAGCCTAATCTGCTCTAGTGCCATCCATTTCCCTGCGAATTCCATGATTTTGTCATTTTTTTGTGCTGTGTAATACTCCATGTGCTGTGTAATACTCCACATTTTTTTGTCCATTCATCTATTGAAGGGCATCTGGGTTGGTTCTACAGTCTAGCAATTCTGAATTGTGCTGCTATGAACATCGATGTTGTAGTATCCCTGTAGTACGCTCTTTTAAGGTCTTCAGGGAATAGACCAAGAAGGGCAATAGCTGGGTCAAATGGTGGTTCCATTCCCGGCTTTCCCAGGAATCTCCATACTGCTTTCCAAATTGGCCGCACCAGATTGCAATGCCACCAGCAATTTTCAAGAGTACCCTTTTCCCCACATCCTCTCCAGCACTTGTTGTTGTTTGACTTCAGAATGGCTGCCAATCTTACAGGAGTGTGATGATATCTTAGGGTGGTTTTGATCTGAATTTCTCTGAATGTTAGAGATGATGAACAATTTTTCATGTACTTGTTGATTGATTGTATGTCCTCCTCTGAGAAGTGTCTGTTCAGGTCTTTGGCCCATTTGTTGATTGGGTTATTGTTTTCTTATTGTTTAATTTTTTGAGTTCTTTGTATACTCTGTATATTAGGGCTCAATCTGAAGTGTGAGGAGTAAAAAGTTGTTCCCATGATGTAGGCTCACTATTTACCACTCTTATTGTGTCTTTTGCTGAGAAAAAACTTTTCATTTTAAGTAAGTCCAATTTGTTGATTCTTGTTAATAACTTTTGTGCTATGGGTGTCCTATTAAGGAATTTGGAGCCCGACCCCACAATATGTAGATGGGAGCCAATTTTTTTTCTATCAGACGCAGAGTCTCTGATTTGATATCTAGCTTCTTGATCCACTTTGAGTTAATTTTTGTGCATGGCGAGAGGAGGGTATTCAATTTCATTTTGTTGCATATGTATTTCCAGTTTTCCCAGCACCATTTGTTGAAGATGCTATCCTTCCTCCATTGCATGCTTTTTTCCCCTTTATCAAATATAAGATAGTTATAATTTTGTGGATTTGTCTCTGTGTCCTGTAATCTGGCTATTGGTCCACCCGCCTGATTTGGAACCAGTACCATGCTGTTTTTATTACTATTGCTCTGTAGTACACTTTGAAATCTTGTATCACTATACCTCCTGATTCGCACTTCCTGCTTAGAATTGCTTTTGCTATTCTGGGTCTTTTGTTTTTCCATATGAATTTCATGATTACTTTATCTATTTCTACAAGAAATACGATTGGGAGTTAGATTGGCATTGTTTTTAACCTATAGAGAACTTTGGGTAATATCGCCATTTTGATGATGTTAGTTCTTCCTTTCCATGAACAGGGTATATTTTTCCACCTTCTAAGGTCTTCTTCTATTTCTCTCTTTAGGGTTCTGTAGTTTTCATCGTATAAATCTTTCACCTCTTTTGTTAGGTTGATTCTCAAGTATTTTATTTTATTTTATTTTTTTTTGAAAAAATTGTGAATGGGGTGGTTGTCCTCATTTCCATTTCAGAAGATTTGTCACTGATATAAAGGAATGCCTTTTATTTGCGTGTTGATTTTATATTCTGCCATTTTGCTCAATTAACTTATTAGCTCTAGTAGCTTCTTTGTACAACCATTTTGGTCTGTTAGATATGTTATCATGTCATCCGTATATGGTGATAATTTAAGTTCTTCTTTTCCTATTTTTGTGCCATTAATTTCTTTTGTCTGTCTAATTTCTCTGGTTAGTATTTTGAGGACAAAATTGAATAGAAGTGTAGAAAGAGGGCATCCCTGTCATGTTCCAAATTTTAGAGGGAATGCCTTCAGTTTTCCTCCATTCAGAATGATGCTAGCCTGAGGCTTAGCATATACAGCTTTTACAATGTTGATATAACTTCCTGTTATCCCCAGTTTTTCTAGTGTTTTGAACATAAAGGGATGCTGAACTTTGTTGAATGCTTTTTCTGCATCTATAGATATGATCATGTGGTTCTTATGGTTAAATCTATTGATGTGGTGAATAACATTTATTGATTTCTATATATTGAACCAGCCTTGCATCCCGGGGATCAATTCTACTTGATTATGGTGCACAATTTTTTTGATATGCTTTTGTATTTGATTCGCCAGAAATTTATTGAGCATTTTTGCATCTAAGTTTATTAGAGATATTGATCTGTAAATTTCTTTCTTTGATGCGTCTTTGTCTGGTTTTGGGATCAGGGTGATGTTGGCCTCATCAAATGAATTTGGAAGAGCTCCTTCTTTTTCTATTTTTTGAAATAACTTGAAAAATATTGGTATTATTTCTTTTTTGAAGGTTTTGTAAAACTCTGCTGTATAACCATCTGGTCCAGGGCTTTTCTTGGTTGGTAGTCCTGTGATGGCTTCTTCAATTTCCTCCTTTGTTATTGGTCTATTTATAATGTGTGTATCTTCCTGACTCAATCTGGGAAAATCATATAACTTAAGAAATTTATCAGTAACTTCGCTATCTTCTATTTTATTGGAATATAGGGTTTCAAAATAATTTCTAATTATCTTCAGTATTGCTGTAGTGTCTGTTGTGATATTGCCTTTTTCATCTCATATGTTAGTAATTTGAGCTCGCTCTCTTCTTCTCTTCATTAGCATGGCTAAGGGTCTGTCAATCATATTTATTTTTTCAAAGAACCAACTTTTTGTTTTATCAATTTTTAATGGGTTTTTTTTTGTTTGTTTCAATTTGGTTGACTTCCGCTCCAATTTTAATTATTTCTTGCCTTGTACAATATTTGCTGTTGTTTTGCTCTTCCTTTTCTATGGCTTTGAGATGAAGTGTGAGGTCATTTATTTGTTAGTTTTTTCATTTTTTGAGGAATGACCTCCAGGAAATGAATTTCCCTTTTAAAACTGCTTTCATTGTGTCCCACCGATTTCACTATGTTGTGTCTGTATTTCCATTCATCTCCAAGAATTTTTTGATTTTCTTCTTTATGTCTTTTGTAACCCATTTATCATTCAGTAACATATTATTCATTTTCCATGAGATGTATGATTTTTCCTTTCTTCTTTTATCATTGATATCCAGTTTCATTCCACTGTAATCAGATAAGATGCTTGGTATTATCTCCGCACCTTTATATTTTCTAAATGTTGTCCTATGGCATAATATATGGTCTATCTTTGAGAAGGATTCATGTGCTGCTGAGAAGAACGTGTAACCTCTTGATGATGGTTGATATATTCTATATATTTCGGTTAAGTCTAGGTTATTGAATGGGTCATTGAGATCTATAGTTTCTATTCAGCTTTTGTCTGGAGTATCTGTCCAATGGAAAGAGCCATGTGTTGAAATCACCCATAATTATTCTGTTGTGGTCTATTTGACTATTGAACTTGAGTAAAGTTTGTTTTATGAATGTTACAGCACCATTGTTTGATGAATACATATTGATAATTGTTATGTCTTGTATGTGGATGGTTCCTTTTAATAGTATGTAGTGTCCTTCTTTACCCCTTTTGATTAACTTAGGTTTGAAGTTGATTTTATTCGATTTGACTATGGCCACTCCTGCTTGCTTCGGGGCACCATGTGAGTGGTATGATTTTTCCCAACCTTTTAACCTATGTCTTTTCCTATCAGATGAGTCTCCTGAAGGC
Source organism: Callospermophilus lateralis (assembly GCF_048772815.1). Lineage (NCBI taxonomy): Eukaryota > Metazoa > Chordata > Mammalia > Rodentia > Sciuridae > Callospermophilus > Callospermophilus lateralis. The sequence continues at coordinate 25,037 of NW_027512570.1, forward strand.
AGCATATTGTTGGTTTTTTTTTTTTTTTTTTTTTCATCCAGGTTATTAGCCTATGTCTCTTAATTGGGGAATTTAAGCCATTAACGTTTAAGTTTACTATTGACATATGCTTAGTTCTAACCTTATGCTTGTTTATTTATTTATTTTAATATGGCTAGTTTTTCCTTTTTGTTTATTTTTTCCCTTCCCTTTACTGAGTTACCTCCCACTGTTAGTTTGGGGTGCTGTTTTTTAATTCCTCTTCTTTTAGTGTTTTGCTAAGGATGCCATGCTGTACTGGTTTTATGGCTGTGAATTCTTTTAAGTTTTTTTTTATCATGAAATATTTTAGTTTCATTGTCAAGTCTGAAGCTAAATTTTGCTGGATACAGTATTCTTGGTTGGAATCCATTATTTTTTAGCAGTTGAAATACGTTGCTCCAGGATCTTCTCGCTTTCAACGTCTGTGATGAAATATCAGCCATTAACCTAATTTGTTTACCCCTGAATGTAGTATGCCTCCTTTCTCTCGTAGCTTTTAATATTCTCTCCTTCTTCTGTATGTTGAATATCTTCATAATAATGTGTCTTGGAGTTTGTCTATTACGGTTTTGAAGGTTTGGTGTCCTGTAGGCTTCCAGGATTTGGCAATCCATTCCATCCTTCATATCTGGAAAATTTTCTAGGATTATTTCATTCAATAGATTGTTCATTCCTTTGGTTTGAACCTCTATTCCTTCTTCTATCCCAATGACTCTCACGTTTGGTTTTTTAATGACATCCCATTTCTCTTGGATAGATTGCTCGTGTCTTTTAAGCATCATTTCTGTGTTGACTATATTCTTTTCAAGTTGATAAACTTTGTCTTCATTATCTGATGTTCTGGCTTCTGCTTGATCTAGTCAATTTGTAATATTCTCTTTTGAATTTTTAATTTGCTTTATCGTTTCCTGCATTTCTAGGATTACTGTTTGTTTTTTTTTTTTTTTTGAAATCTCTATTTCGTGATAGAGCTCGTTCTTTGACATTTGAATTTGCTTATTTAATTCATTTTCAAAATATACTTTCATTGTTTGAACATGCTGTATAAACTCTTCTCTGATATTCCATTCCATCTTAATTAGGTATGCCTTGACTTCTTTCTCCATCCAATTTTCTGGTGCCTCTAGCTTGTCTTTTGTATTTAAGTTGTCATGCATTGTTTGTACTCTTTTTTTTCCCTTGTTTTTTTATGGTGCTCAAGTTACTTTCCAACTCTCTTTGCCTGCTGTGTTTTTGTTTTCTCCTTTAAATTTGTTTTGGTTTTTATAGTTCCACTATCTCTCCTTTGTGTTAGGAGATGATGTTTAGAGATTTGGATTCAATTGTGTTTTAAGGTAAATTCATTGGTTTTATTAAATCCTTCAGATTTTGATGGCATATAGAGAACTGAGGTTTGGACTTAGGATTTTATGTTAAGGTTGGGTGATTTGCTTGTATGGAGGTTAGTATATGTTAGCTTCTTTGGGGTGTTACGCAAATGCACGTGGATATAAACAAAAGAATAGACAGGAGTACTTGGGGGTAGTTAAGGGCTTAGGTGGAGTATAAACCTGTTCGTAGAATTCATCTATTTGCATTTGATAAGTTATATGTAGTCTGGTTGTTCATGCTGTTTTATTGTTGCAATCTGTCGGTACCTGGCGATGGTGAAGTCAGCTCTTCAAGATGGTGTCCTCTGGCTTCCTTGGTGGATTTTCCATTGTTGGGGTTAGAACTGGACTGCTTCCTTTCCCAATCTCAAACCCCAAACTCAGCCCAGAGCTCAGTGAGGGCACAGCCGGGAGGACTCCACAGAATCCATAGCGCCGTTTCTCTCTGGCTCCTGGTTGCTTCTCGGCAGCACCCACTGTCTGTAGCCGTGGGTGGGCCGCAGGGCGGGCGGCGAATCAGTCAGCCTGGATCTCTGGTCGCACTGTTGGCTCACGTTTGAGACTCAGTAACCGGTCCTCGATGATGGAAATCCTTCCCCTAAGTTTTGGTGCACCGCAATTTTGCTAGAAATTTCTAACAAGATAGCTTTTTGTCGTTCTAACCCTGTATTCATCTGTGCAGTGTTGCGGTACACTGGGTGTGATACACTCTATTCGCAGCCATCTCTCATTCTTGTTCTTATCTTTGCTGTATTTTCACTGATGTCCATATCAAGAAATGCCCTGAACTATTCATAAGCCTTAAATTAGTATACTAATCATTATTCTGCATCCTCCTAGTTCACCCAAATGACATGGTCGAGTTCATTCCTGGAGAAAGCATGAGTCGAGAGACCCCATCAAAAGCCATGGTAAGGTTGCTTATCTTCCTCTGAAATTCAGTGTTGCTCTTTAGTTTCTCTTTCTCTTGTAATATGATATGGTTTCCTGGAGATGACATACACAATTTCCTGACTGTGCAGATTCTCATTGGGGTGTCTGTTGCCAAATGAGACCTCACTGAAAGCAACATTAACAAGAAACAGTATAAACTACACACTGTATGATAACAAGCTTTGTGCCTGGCTATGGTTTTCCTTCCTGGCCATTGAATTTCTTAATTATCACCTAATATAGACCTGTGACACAAATCCCCTAGAAAAGCTTGTGTCATTTGGTGAGAGTACATTTGCTATCTGTTCCCTTGATTTGCCCACATTCTCATTGGATATTCGCATGTCACCAAGTAAACAAAAGACTTGTGCACACAGGTCAGAGCATGGCTTGATCTTCATAGTGACTCCTTTTCTGTATTCACAGGAAGATTCAAGAGGATCCATAATTGGTATGTATCTTGGCCTCACTCTCTTTCTGTTTCAAAATATAGATGACGCCAAGGGTCAGAGAGTCTTCCTTCCTTTTGAGTGCAGAGACTCAGTGATTAAACTACCTCCTTGAGAATGAGAAGTGAGGGGTTTGTGGTCTAAATTGATTAAAATAAATCTATGGCCATTCTGCATATTTCCTTGAAGCCCCTTTGTGAGTTGATCAACGTGGTTAGGTCAATGAAAGTTTTATACATGTATCTCTGTGTGCATTTTGCAACATGATTCTGAGTGTGACTTTGTGTTCGTTTTTTGCATATTTGTCTGTTTCTCTAGATATAACATGCCAAGATGCCAATGTCCACATGTTTAAACAAAAAAGCCATCTCCATTAGATCATGATTTTGTATATGTGTAAATAGATCAAACTGTAAACTTTCCATGTGTGCAGTTCATTTCACACCAATACCTCAATTAACATGCAAAACAAAGCCCATCAAAACCCAGAAAATTTTCATGACACTCTATAAATAAAAGCTCCACTTCATTTGTGTCTCTGCACCAGTAGCAACTTCATTTAATAGCAAACCTCACGTGTCAGTAGGTCCTAGATTTAATCAGTGCTTGTAATTTTTCAGAACACTTCACTCATGAAAAATTTTCATGTTCATATACATTTTTTTGTGCGAGGTGTCAGAATTCATCTTCCAATCCCCATTCTAGGCACAAGTTTCTGGACAGGGCCGATCCTTAACAGTGACTCTCAGGTCCACCAATGCACTATGCTCACTTATGGTGGACATCTGAGACAGAGGAGATTCAAAGACCAGAGATTACTTTAGCTAAGGAAGGGCTTACTTTGCATGTGCCAACTGACACTGAAAAATACCTTATAGGGTCTTTTTGTAGACACTACTTTGTTGAAACATGTTTTAACTGGATGGATTTTCATGGGGCCTGATCAGCACAATTGCAGCTCATCTACTTACAGAGCAAAAGGTGGGCTCTATTGAAAGTCCAGCTCAGCACAGCAGTGGTGTCTGATCCCTTGTTTGGGTCTGTGCTGCCCCCTGTGTGGCCTGCAGAATATCACAATGACAGTATATATGAAACGTCTTCATACTGTCAGTCTCAAGTACTGTCTAGGTCCTTCTATTCATACATACATGGATACTGACACTGACTGGTCACTGTGAGGGTAGAACCACTGTGGTCATCATTCCTTCTCATCCTAGAACTCCTCCCTGTGCAGACTGTCTTAATCTTAGTCCACGACATCATTTGATAAATGCAACTCTGTGCTAAAATCCCACTTGTTCAGCATGTGGGGCTCTACAATGAACCAGGTATCCACCAGAGATCTGACCAGGACCAGCCAGAATCAGTAGGGAAGTTAAGATAGCATTGTGTCCAAGCTTTTCACACACATTTCTTATGAGCTCTAGTTGGGATGTGCTTGAATTTGAGGGGAGCCATCTGAATCTTAATGTTGACTTTGTTTATGTCGATTCCTCAGGCCCTCAGAGAGTTCCTGGCACTTTTCACTTTTGCATGACACCGCAGTCTACTTATAAATGAGGAGTATGAGTAGTGAGAACATGCTAGCAAACTGACTCCACAGTCTACTTATAAATGAGGAGTATGAGTAGTGATAACATTCTAGCAAACTGACTCCACAGTCTACTTATAAATGAGGAGTATGAGGAGTGAGAACATGCTAGCAAACTGCTGTCCACAGAAACCTGGGGGAAGGAAATTCTTGTCTGCTTCATCTTTGAACTCCTGGTCTTGGCCATCCAAAATAACAGTATTTTTAATTTAATTTTAATTTTTATACAAAACTTTCAAAGTGGCCAGTAGACCCATGTGGATAAAGCAGAGGACATTCCCATTCTCTTCTGGACCACTGCTCTGATGATGGCACAGTGTATGTTCTGTGAGTTTATATTCCTGAAACTGTTGGCATCACAGTTTGCATGTCAGCTTGGTCTGTTTCAATTAGAAAGGGATAATGTCCCAATGGAAGAAAGTAGTTAAAATTTGACTTTTTGCAGCTCCACTCTCTCATTAGAAGGTATGCAATTGTTTGCAGCATCCTGTTTGAGGCCTCTGACTCCCCAGAACCCAGAGAGGGTCTGAGAACCCAGAACAGAGATGTAGATGATCCTGACTATTAATATTAGTATCACTATATTTTTCTTTCCAATAACGAAACCCAGAAACTGAATAAATTATATAGGTGGGTGTGTTTAGCTTACATTTCTGCAGGTACAAGAGCATGGCACTAGCAAACACTTTTCTTTAGTGAATACCCTCTTAGCTGCATTGCGTGATTGCTGGTGTCTGCAGGGATGCAGGTGCAGTAGAGAAACATCACATGGCAAGACACAAAGCCAGCAGGGATCAGTTAATTCATTTGCTCTTCTTATATAAAAGGATCTAACAAGGGTTTGAGAAATCTGTATTCTTACTTCTGACTCTCATATCGTCAAATGTCCTAACCACCTCCAAGCAGACCCTTCCTCACACAGATTTCACAAATCTCATTGTGGCCATACTGAGCACCAAGCCTCAATCACACAATCCAGTGTGGGATAAAAAACATCCAACCCTAGCAACCATCATAAGCTTAGTTGTGTAGAAGAAAGAATGAGTCAATCTTAAGTAACTCAGTTGATGATGTCTGTGTCTCTAAATGTTGGACATGGAGCAAAGATTATGATTCAAGCTGTGATGAGGGAGAGCCTGCAGGTAGGAACAGCATTTGGGGTATGACAAAATGGGAAAGGTTTCATCGTAAGATTTGAGTTTACCTCCTCATGTGGGAAATAAGGAATGGGAATAAAATTGAGAAAACAGAAATATGTATTATTTTCATAAAAAGAAGGGTTAGTAGACCTTCTGACATCCTGTTTATAAGAAGACAACTTTTGCTTTGAAAGGTAAACACAATCTTCCATGTTAAGTCCCATTCTGTCCTAAATTTGCCTCTAATAAACATCAAGTAGCCTGGCTTTCATTATTGATTATTTTTTGGCATTGTGCATGAAAGAAATAAGATCTGCACTTTAGGTTTGACCCACAAGGGAAAGAATCTAGTGGGACATACTTTCTTTGAAGCACTTTGCAAACCTGTAATTGAAGCTCTAACTAGTGATAAGTAGTGAGTAAGAAGTCACAATTCCCCTCTGAATTTTATCTTTTTAGAGCAGCACTTTCTCTTCTGTGTTTTGTCTATTTCTGGTCGAAAATGAACTCCCAAAAGTGGGCAACTTAAAGAAAATTGTTTCTGTGCACCCTGGACAGGCCACTGTGTTCTCCTGTAAAAGAGTGGGGTGAAGTTCCAAGAGAAGGTACAATTTGGTAAAAATCAGTGCAGGAAGCTCTCTGAGGAATGGCACTACAGAGGGTAGGGCTGGAGGAGCCAGGGTCCTTGCTCCACCCTGTGTCATCACAGATGCTGCTCTTCAGGATTCCAGATGTATGCTACTCAGCCTTTACACCCAGATGTCCTAGAGAACTCTTCCCATTGCCTCATGTTCACTCTCTAGGAAAGCAGCATCAGAAGGTTCTGAAGGTGAATATCCATGAGAATTTCCTTCTGAGGACATTCATAGACACTCTTCCCACAGACAACACCCTCAGCTTAGGGCAGCATACCAGTCTCAGTGCTCCCTGCCCAGACCCCAGGAAAGATCAGGGTCCAAGTTCATCTTGCATTTCCTGAGGACAATTGTGGTCCTGGCCACTCTCTGTGGCCAGCAACTCATCCCAAGTGACCTTTTTACCTTGTTCTGTTTTATAGACCCCTTGGACACCAGGGAGAGCAGAGACTTTGGCCCTGGAACACAGGAGAGATGATACCTGCAGTGCACAGCAGCTGAAATTAACCTGTAAGACTCGGAGCAGGAATTTGTTTTTCATTTCCAATGACATAACTGTCTATATCATATGGAATTTGCAGACTTATATGTTCTTTGTTTAATAATTTTAATATTAGTATTTCATGTCAAATTTTTCTATTAAATTATATTTAATGGTAACAGTTGCTTTTAAAATTCATTCTGTATAATAAAACACACTTGGGAAGAGAGGTGGGGGGGAAAGTGAGGGAGAAGTGGAATTTCACGGAAGATGGAAGGAGACCCTCATCGTTATACAGAATACATGTATGATGATGTGAGGGGAAAAAAAGAAGTGTGTCACATTAGATTGGGTAGAGAGAACTGATGGGAGGGGAAGGGAGGGTAAGGAGGGAAAGGAAGGTCAGCTGAATAAAACAGACATTAGTATAGCTGTATGCATATTCATGACCAATGTGATTCTGCAACCTGTACACTCAGAAAAATGAGAAATTATACCTCATCTTATTCAAAAATATGATATGTCAATATCATTGTACTGTCATGTTTAACTAATTAAAACAAATTTTAACAACACTTACACTAAAAGAGGAATATGTTCCTGAGGCAGATCTTGATGAATTACAAAGATTTTACCTGGTAACTTCTATCACCATTACTCCTCTCCTCCCATATCCCTCAGTTTGCTTTTTTGGTTGTTTTTTAGATTGGTATTATAACATTCACAAAATTATTGATGTGGGTGAATGGATGCAATAAAGAATCAAATAATTAAATTACAAGCTAAATTAAATCCCAACTAAATTTCATAAGTGTTTAATTAATTTATCCATTAATTAGATAACTGAATCTCAAGTCAAAACACCCAATATAAGAAAGGGCTGGGAAACAATTGGCAATTATCATTTATGAAAAATTGTGGTTTTACATTTTATATCCTTTTTTCAAATAAGAACAATATTTTTTGTAATGTATCACATACATATAAAACAAGTTGGAAAACATACATTACAAACTTGTAACAATGGCTTTAAATACATTAACTGACATGTTTCTCATTGGAAATAGGTTGCTTGCTGTATATATATATAGTGCATGAAAACTACTGATATAATAAAGTCTAGACAAAATATAATTGTCTGCTCTATGGTAACATATGAGCATCACTTTAATCTAACCATGCTAAAAGTTACATAATACTGTAAAAAAATGTATATATATATATATATATATATATATATATATATATATATATATATGAAAAAAGAATGATAATACTGAGAACCAAGGCATTCTGATTTCAAAATTCATGCTTCTTTTCAGGTGATCTGATATTTTGCCAACTAAGTTTTCAAAATTTGTTCTAAGCCAACATTACTCATATATGTTACACATCTATTATTTCATAAATTTACTTTCCTCATGAAAGACATTTGATAAACATCCAAAATATTTAGGTTATTTATATTTGAATTGGAGCTGAAAGAAATACTGGTATCAAATAAATATATTTGAAATGGAGCTCAAAGCAATACTGGTATGGTTTTTCACTGTGACCTCAAGTATTTAAGTATTACAAGTTATTCAACCAACACAACAATGTTAAAATCATAATAGCACAGCATGTATTGTAAATAAATCAAAACAACAGAATGTGTAACACAAAGACAGAGCAGTGGCACATTAAAGGAGAACTAGCTAAATACAAATAATTGACTACTGCAGAGCATAGAATTAAAACAGTTCAAGTGAGACAAGGTGATGGAGAGGTCACCATGAAGGTGAAAACTGATGATTCTGCTGTTCACTGTTGTCCAGAATGGAAATTAAAAAATCATATTTTTAAAAACTTTGATAGGTATACAATTATCTCCAGAATTAAAAAAATAAAGATTTCCAATGCATCTGCCTTCTCTGAATAGAATAAAGCTCTAAGTTTGTCTGTCAACTGGTGTTTTGGTCACACATAATTTTTACCTCTGAATTTTTTGGGTTGACATTGATGACTGTAACAACCAAAATTAGTCCATGATTACATGTTGTTAAAAACTTTTTAAAAACTTACTACTCAGATATTAGAACAGTTATCAATTTTTTTACAATATCAAATTTGTCAAATTTTCATTGAGGTCATGTGGAACACATCATTTAATTCAAAGCCACAACTCATTTGTCCCCGTGATATCTTCTTCACACACACACACACACACACACACACACACACACACACACACACACACAAACACATTTCTTCATCAGCAGTCTTGTATAGTAAAAGTGTCTAGTTTTTGTTCATTTTTTAATGTAATACACTTCTATCTACAATTTCATTACATGCATACAGCAAACAGGAAATTATGGGTTTTACATCCTTCATGATAATTTTATATACAGGGAGATTTAAAACAGTACTTCAACAGTTTGCCTAGTAATGTGACACAGAATGATTGTATCTTGTTCTCAAATTTTAATAAGGAGGTATTAAATACAGGTTCAATAATTTAAAATCAAGTATCCATCTTTTAAAATATAGTGTTTCAGCATTGTGTTTGTATTACTTTTAAAACTTTTTAAGTTTCTCTCTCATGGCACAATCTTCTAATACTTCGTATATGAGAGAAAACTTTTTAAAAAATTGCAACTTCTGCTCCTGGAAGGACTCTGTAGTGACTGAATGGCATATGAATTTTTATTGATTTTATATATTTACGTATACAACAGTGGAATGTATTCCAATTCTTATTACACATATAGAGCACAATTTTTCATACCTTTGTATATTAAGTATGTTCACACTAATTCATGCCTTAACACAAATACTTTCTGGGGTTTTTTTGCATTACAATTCTTATCCCACATATATACCACATTTTTTTCATCTCTCAGGTTGCATATTAAGTATGTTGACCCCCAATTCAAGTCTTCATACATGTACTTTGAATAATGATGTCCATCACATTCCACCATCGTTTCTAATCCCCTGTTCCTCCATTTACCTCCCACTCCTCTTTCCTATGTAGAATTCATCTAATCATCCCATGCTCCCCCTCCCTACCCCACTATGAGTCAGCCTCCTTGTATCAGATAAAACGTTTGGCATTTTTTTTGTGTGGATTGGCTAATTTCACTTAGCATTATCTTCTCCAACGCCATTCATTTACCTGCAAATGCCATGATTTTATTCTCTCTTATTGCTGAATAAAATTCTATTGTGTATATGTGCCACATTTTTAAATCCTTTCATCCACTGAAGAGCATCTAGGTTGGCTCCACTGTTTAGCTATTGTGAATTGTGCTGCTATAAACATTGATGTGGCTGTGTCCCTGTTGTATGCTGTTTTTAATTCCTTTGGGTATAGTCCAAGGAGAAGGGATACCTGAGTCAAATGGTGGTTCCATTCAGAGATTTCCAAATAATCTCCATACTGCTTTCCATATTGGCTGCACCAATTTGCACTCCAACCAGGCATGTACGAGTGTAGATTTTTCTCCACATCCTCGCCAACATTTTTGTTGTTTGTCTTCATAATAGCTGTCATTCTGACTGGAGTGAGATAATAACTTAGATTTGTTTTTTTAGAGAGAGGGAGAAAGAGAGAGAGAGAGAGAGAGAGAGAGAGAGAATGAGTATATATATATATATATATATATATATATATATATATATATATATATATATATATATATATATTTTAGTTTTCAGTGGACACAAAATCTTTTTTTGTTTGTGGTGCTGAGGATCGAATCCAGGCCACACACTTGCCAGGCGAGCGTGCTACTGCTTGAGCCACATCCCCAGCCCAAACTTAAAGTAGTTTTGATTTGCATTTCTCTAATTGCTATAGATGATGAGCATTTTTAAAATATATTTGTTAATTGATTGTATATCCTCTTCTGAGAAGTGTTTTTTCAATTCCTTGGCCCATGTGTTGATTGGGTTTTTTGAGGTATTTTATTTTGTTGTTGTTTTGTTTTTTGTACTTAGGTTTTTGAGTTCTTTATATATCCTAGAGATTAGTGCTCCATCTGATGTGTGAGGGGTATAAATTTGGTCCCAGGATGTAAGCTCTCTGTTCACCTCACAGATTGTTTCTTTTGCTTCAAGAAACTTTTTTATTTGATTCTATCCTATATATTGATTCTTGCTTTTAATTTTTGTGCTATAGGAGTCTTATTAAGGAAATTGGGCCTAATCCCACATGATGAAGATTAGGGCCTACCTTTTTATTCTATTAGGCACAGAGCTTCAGGTTTCATTCCTAGGTGCTTGATCCATTTTGAGTTTAGTCTTGTGCAGGTAAAAGATAAGGGTTTAATTTCATATTTTTGCATATGGGTTTCCAGTTTTCCTAGTACCATTTTTGAAGATGCTCTCTTTTCTCCAGTGCATGTTTTTGGCACCTTTTTTAATATAAGATAATTGTAATTTGGGGGGTTACTCTCTGTGTCCTCTATTCTCTATCATTGGTCTACAAGTCTGATTTGGTGTGAATAGCATGCTGTTTTTGATACTATTGCTCTGTAGTATAGTTTAAGGTCTGGTATAGTGATGCCACCTGCTTCACTTATCCTGCTAAGGATTACTTTAGCTATTCTGAGTCTCTTATTTTTCCATATGAATTTCATGATTGCTTTTTTTATTCTATGAGGAATGTCATTGGAATTTTGGTGAAAAATGCATTAAACATGTATAGTGCTTTGGGTAGTATAGTCATTTTGATAATATTAATTCTGCCTAACCAAGAACAAGGTAGATCTTTCCATCTTCTAAGGTCTTCTTTGATTTCTCTCTTTAGGCTTCTGTAGTTTTTATTATACAGATCTTTCACCTCTTTTGTTAAGTTGATTCCCAATTATCTTATTTTTTAGGTTATTGTGAATGGGGTAGTTTTCCTCATTTCCTTCTCAGAGGATTTGTCACTGATAATCAGAAATGCCTTTGATTTATGGGTTTTGATTTTATATACTGCTATTTGATGAATTCAATTATTAGTTATAGAAATTTTCTGGTGGAGTTTTGGGGGTCTTCAAGGTATAGAATCATATTGTCAGCAAATAGTGCTAATTTAAGTTCTTTTTTTTTCTATGTGTATTCCTTTAATTTCTTTCATCTGTCTAATTGCTCTGGCCAATGTTTCAAGACTATGTTGAATAGAAATGGTGAGAGAGGGCATTCCTGTCTTGTTCCAGATTTTAGAGGGAATGCATTCAATTTTTGTCTGTTTAGAATGATGTTGGCCTGAGGTTTAGCATAGATAGCCTTTAAAACGTTGAGATATGTTCCTGTTATCCCTAGTTTTTCTAGTGTTTTGAACTTAACTGGATGTTGCATTTAGTCAAATGCTTTTTCTGTGTCTATTGCGGTGATCATATGATTTTTACCTTTAAGTCTTTTTGCTGGGAGCCACAGCCAATTAATATGATGCATGGCATTTTTGATTGAAAGGTGATGCCAGCTAGCTGTTGAGATGATATGATTATGTTAAAAATTACATTGATATGGATACCGGACTCCTGCTGTTTACCTCGGCCTGCTGCGGGACTCCTGGAGAGTTCCCATTGGTTGGGAACGTGCAGTAGGAGGGAATTCCGGGGGAGGAGCTTGCGCTGGGGTTCCGGGAAGGGACCGGTGGAACGCCGCGTGGGTGGATCGGGAATCTTCCCGGGCACGAACGTGGTATTGGCGGTTATTTCAAATAAAGTTTGTTCCTGTTTGAGTGGCTCGTGATCTTGTGCCCAGCCAGACTGCGGCAACTGGTGGCCCTGTACGGGGAGCGCCTGAAGCTTGGAGGTGAGTAAAATTGCTCGCCCCTGAGGGAAGGCGACATAATGGGTGACCATTTCAAAAAACAATGTTTTCTTCTTTTGATTTATTTGGTTTTTGTTTCAAGCTGCCTATCCCTAGAATTTTCTCAGGCAAACTGGGAAAAATGGTTGGCTCAAGGCTTGAAGTTGTTTGGCGCTGAGAAAAAGAAAATTGATACAACTATTCTTTTCTCCGTTTTTGTTTCATTCTGTTTCGGTTTTGTTTTATGCTACCTTATTGGGTTGCGTTACCTTTATAGTAGATTAGAAACTACAAAAAACAAACCGAAAAACTGTTAAGTAAACTTTTAGAGGTCCAAACTGTGGTAGAAAACATGTCAGGTCAAGCAAAAGAGAAGGTCTCTCCAGCTAGTCAGACAGAGGAAAATTTGAAGAAAGAAAGCTTAGAGGAAAAACGACCATCAAGTGGGGAGTTACAACAGGAGGCTGCTGCTAACTCCGTTCTATCACCAGAGGGCGTAATTCAACCAACAGCTCCACCTACAGCTGAGCGGCCCTCAACTCCTGTAGTTGATGCACAAAATCCTGAGGCAGGATCCCAAAGATTAGCATGCCCTGTACTTGAGCAGGCAGGAGGGCAATGAATTCACCGTGCTTTAGATTTCAAAACAGTAAAGCAATTAAAGGAGGCTGTAACAACCTATGGCCCGCAAGCACCCTTCACCATAAGTATGCTCGAATCTATTCCCAACTTAGACATGACACCAGCAGATTGGGCTAACATGTGTCGATCTGTGCTAAATGGAGGACAATATCTGTTATGGAAGGTTGCCAATGAGGAATTCTGCACGGAGACAGCTAGGCGAAATGCAACAGCCGGTTACGCTCAAAGAAATCTGGAGATGTTGTTAGGAAAGGGACCTTATGAGGGTCAATGACAACAAATTGCATATGATCCTGGTGTATACGCACAAATTGCTGCAGATGCGGTTAGGGCATGGAAAACTTTACAGGGACATGGAGATTTACAAGGACAGTTATCTAAGGTAATACAAGGAACTAACGAACCTTACGCTGAATTTGTAGATAGGCTTATTCAGACAGCTTCTAGAATATTTGGAGATGTAGAACAGGCAATGCCATTTATAAAACAACTGGCTTATGACCAAGCAACTCGTTGCTGCAGAGAGGTCATTAGACCATGGAAACATGAAGATTTAAACACATATATTAAATTATGTAGAGACATTAATGAACAAGGACAAGTCTTAGCAGCAGTACAACAGGCTATAGATGCCAGGCCAAAAACATGCTACAATTGTGATCAAACAGGACATTTTAAAAGGAATTGCCCCATAGGAGGAGGGTTTAACAAAGCTAGGTATCAAAGGAATAGAATACCAGGTATTTGCCCACGATGCCGTAGAGGGAGACATTTGGCTAATGAATGCCGTTCTCAAACCACCATAGAGGGCACTCCGTTATCAAAAAACGGACAAGGACCAAGTGTTTACCCACGATATCGTGGAGAAAGACATCAGGCTCCATTGCCAAAAAACGGACTGGAGGGCCCAATGCTCCGGGGCCCAAAACCACAAATATACGGGACAATGGAGGAGCCCAGCAGCACCATCAAGGTAGTGCCCAGGACACATTATCCATTAAATCCCTCATCAGACAAACTAGTGGGAGCGCAGGGTTGGACATCTGCGCCTCTGCAAGAGCACTACTAACTCCAAAGATGGAAATTCAAATAATTCCCACAGGAGTAAAAGGACCTCTTCCCCAAGGAACGGTAGGCTTATTATTGGGACGCAGTTCTTCTACACTAAAAGGACTTATGATAAGTCCCGTGGTAATTGATCCCGATTATGAAGGTAAAATAAAAATTATAGCTAGTTCTCCAAGAGGTATATCAGTAATTTCACCAGGGAATAGAATAGCACAGTTACTAATAGTACCCAGCCTACATGATAAATTTTCCAGTCGTACTGTAGAAAGAGGTACCAGGGGATTGGGCTCCACAGGTGTAGATTGGGCTATGCTGTCTTTAAATTTAGATTCTCGCCCCATGCTAAAACTAAATATTCAAGGACACGACTTTAATGGGCTACTGGACACAGGTGCAGACCTTAGCATCATATCTAGTCAGGAATGGCCAAAACATTGGCCATTACAACAAGCCACTCAAACGCTTCGAGGCCTAGGAGTGGCTACTAATCCCCATAGAAGTGCAATGGTATTAGATTGGAAGGATCCTGAAGGATGTGAGGGAACTATGCAGCCATATGTATTGGATCATCTTCCTATAAATTTATGGGGACCAAATGTTCTAGATCAATTAGGTTTGATGTTAACAAATAACATCAATCCTAATGCGCCCACTACTAGGGCTAGACAAGGTTTTAGAAAAGAAAAAAGATTAGGAAAACAAGGACAAGGTATAGCAGCACCAATTCAAATAGAACAAGGAACAGACAGACATGGGTTGGATTTTCAGAAAGGGCCACTGAGACAATAAAAATTACTTGAAAATCAGAAAGACCAGTGTGGGTTCCTCAGTGGCCCCTGACTAAAGAAAAGATACAAGTATCCCATGATCTGGTCAAACAACAATTAGCGAAAGGACATATACAACCTTCCATATCTCCCCATAATACTCCCATTTTTGTCATTAAAAAAAATCTGGTAAATGGAGATTATTACAAGATTTAAGAGCCATTAATAATGAGATGGATTTTATGGGACCTGCTCAATCAGGGATTCCCCAATTGTCTGCTTTACCAAAAACCTGGTATGTTTTAGCTATACATATTAAAGATTGTTTTTTTTCAATTCCAATTCATCCTGAGGATAGTCCACATTTTGCATTTACTATCCCTGCACTAAATCATGAAGGTCCTGATCAGAGATATGAATGGAAAGTACTCCCTCAGGGGATGGCTAATAGTCCAACTATGTGTCAAATTTATGTTAACAAAGCAATCCAACCACTTAGAAATCAAAATCCTGAACTACAAATATTTCACTATATGGATGATATGTTATTGGCACATAAAGATAAAAACACACTGCTAGAATGTTATGCCACACTTACAAATTTATTAAAAGGTTATAATCTAGAGATAGCAATAGATAAAGTACAATTAAATCTTCCAATTAATTATCTAGGAGTTCTGTTATCCTCAACCATGGTCCGTCCACCAAAAATTCAAATACGAGTAGATCAACTCAAATCACTTAATGACTTTCAAAAGTTATTGGGAGACATAAATTGGATAAGGCCTTATCTAGGCATACCAACAGGAGAGCTAGGACCTTTATTTGATATCCTAAAAGGTCCATCAGATCCAAATTCACCCCGCATGTTAACGCCTGAAGCAAGAAAGGCATTAAAAATCATTGAAACATATATGGAAAATATGCACTTGGATAGAATTGATATAAGTTTGCCTTTATTATTTATTGTACTACCAACAAAAAATATTCCTACAGGAGTATTTTGGCAAGAAGGTCCATTATTGTGGATACATTTATCTTATTCTCCTAATACTATTCTTTCTAGATATCCTGAAGCTGTAGGACAATTAATACTCAAAGGAATAAAAGCAGCAAAGGGAGTGTTTGGGATTTCTCCCAATAAAATTATTACTCCATATACTATGGATCAAATTGATGAGTTAGCTAATGAGTTAAATACTTGGGCAATAATCATGTGTAAATCTAATGTTTCATTTGATAATCACTTGCCATCTAATCCTTTGTTGTCTTTTTGGTCTAAGCATCCTGTAGTTTTTCCAAAAATGACAAGAAAGACCCCTATCATGAATGCTCCAAATATATTCACTGATGGGTCAAATAATTGTACAGCAGCAGTAGTTACCCCTGATCAAACTTTTACATTTTTAGTACCCAAACAATCAGCTCAAAAGGTAGAGCTTAATGCAGTATTACAAGCTTTTATGATGTTTAAAGATTCTGTATTTAATTTATTTTCTGATAGTCAGTATGTAGTTAATGCTATAGTATCCCTTGAAGATGCTGGTAGGATTTCCCCTTCTTCTACTGTTTTCTCTTTGTTTTCCACTATACAAAGTCTAAACTGGGACAGAAAAGATCCATTCTTTATAGGACATATCAGGGCACATACAGGATTGCCTGGAGCCCTTAGTTTGGGCAATGAATTAGCAGATAACTCTACACATATTTTCTCCACAATAGAAGAAGCTATAAATTTTCATAAAAGGTTCCATGTCAATGCTAATACTTTACAAAAGCGTTTTAAAATAACTAAAGAACAAGCCAGACATATAATAAAACAATGTCAAAATTGTGTGACATTTTTACCACAAGTTAATCTTGGAGTTAATCCTAGAGGACTGATACCTAACCATATTTGGCAGATGGACGCCACACACTTGCCAGAATTTGGAAAATTAAAATATTTGCATGTTACAGTTGATACTTCTTCCGGATTTTTGATGGGCTCCCTTCATGCTGGAGAAAAAACTAAAGATGTTATAGCTGATTGCTTACAAAATTTTGCCACTGTGGGCATTCCAAAACAGTTAAAAACAGATAATGGTCCTGGTTATGCTTCTACCTCTTTTAAACAATTCTGCTCATCATTTGGCATTACTCACATAACAGGAATTCCATACAATCCACAGGGACAAGGCATAGTTGAAAGAGCTTATCAAACTATTAAAATGTACTTATTAAAACAAAAGGAGGGAATTGGAAAGGGGTATATATCCCCCAAAGATAAACTTAAAATAACCCTTTTTACTCTAAACTTTTTAAATTTGGATTCATCAGGGCTTAGTGCTGCGGAAAGACATTTGAATCCAAAAAATGTACATAAGCCTAAAATACTTTGGAAAGATATTCTAACAGGACAATGGAAAGGTCCTGATCCAGTGATTGTCTGGAGTCGGGGCTCTGTTTGTGTTTTTCCACAGGGAGAACAGCAGCCGATTTGGATTCCAGAGAGGTTAACTAAAACAGTTTCTACAAACCAAAAAGAAGATGATTTGACTGAAATCCATAACAGCTGACATCCAGAACTCCAGCTTGGCTATTCTTACATCTGCGATAGTGATTAACCAGGATGCTTTTTTCAATATCTATTTTATTATTGCTTTTTCCCACATCATAAAGTTCTATTTTATTTTTGAGCTCATACAGACCTAGGTTAATGTTTTTCTGATCAGTTTTATTTTTTGACTGTGGAGTTTTTAACATTGCAATGGAGATTTCACCTAGGTGAAGCTACAAGGCCTTTACTATTGTCTTATGTGTTGTATGTTATATGTGCACACTTCTGTTTGTGTTGTATGTCTATATGTGCGTATGTCCATAGATCATATATGAGGAGTGCTCATGAAAAAATGGATCCAAGTATTTTTTATTATTCACGTAATTTTAGTGGTTTAATTTAAATTGGGTAAACAGCTGTTAAAGATTATTTTAATATGTGTACAAATAAGCAGGTTAACAGATCTGTTTTGTTTATTTTCATCTTTCCTTTTCATTATATTTAATAATTCTGTTCAAGAATTCCTATTTTTCATCCCAGTGCCAGTGAAGACAAAGATGAAACCAAACTACAACTTCTTCGATAATTATCACAACAAACTGTATAAACTGATACATCAATGAATAATAACTCAACAAGTAATGCTCAATTAATGAGTCGATTTATCTTGGGAGGAAATGGACATATTGATAGATTCCTCCACTTTGAACTGCTTACAGAACTTGCCTGGACTATGTATCACTTGTATGCACTG
The DNA here is from genome assembly GCF_048772815.1 of Callospermophilus lateralis. Classification (NCBI taxonomy): domain Eukaryota; kingdom Metazoa; phylum Chordata; class Mammalia; order Rodentia; family Sciuridae; genus Callospermophilus; species Callospermophilus lateralis. The sequence goes on from NW_027512570.1 coordinate 43,213, forward strand.
TGATCTATCTGTTGATGCATCAAATTATGGTAATGCTGGCTTATCTTTGCTGATGTGTCACCAGTGATGCAATTTTCCCTAGGAGTCGTCAATTGATTTGGTGTCGTGGCATTTCTGTATCCTCCTCCCTTCTACTAGTGATGGTCTAACTTTGGGGGCAAACAGAGGTGAGGCAAAGAACCTCACCCGCTCACTGGCACCAAGGCCAAATCTGGGGGCCAACAGAGGTGAGGCAAAGAACCTCACCCCCCCACTGGTGCATAGGCCTATCCACAAGTATGGCTATATGCTGGACCGGTAGTCAGTGACGGGTATGATCCAATTGCAGTGGTATCAACCTAAGACAGGAGGCTGACGCCTAAAGGTCAGTTTTCCAATGACGGGTAATAACCATATGTTGAATTGGACAAACCTAACAGGCACGGTCCCTAGCCACATTACTTGTTGCTTAATTAAACAGAACCGGGGAGATGCTGGGAGCCACAGCCAATTAATATGATGCATGGCATTTTTGATTGAAAGGTGATGCCAGCTAGCCATTGAGATGATATGATTATGTTAAAAATTACATTCATATGGATACCGGACTCCTGCTGTTTACCTCGGCCTGCTGCGGGACTCCTGGAGAGTTCCCATTGGTTGGGAAAGTGCAATAGGAGGGAATTCCGGGGGAGGAGCTTGCGCTGGAGTTCCGGGAAGGGACCGGCAGAACGCCTTGGGTGGATCCGGAATCTTCCCGGGCACGAACGTGGTATTGGCGGTTATTTCAAATAAAGTTTGTTCCTGTTTGAGTGGCTCGTGATCTTGTGCCCAGCCAGACTGCGGCATCTACTGATGTGGTGAGTTATATTTTTTGATTTCTGTATGTTGAACCAAACTTGCATCCCTGGGATGAATTCCACATGATCATGGTGCACAAATTTTTTGATATGTTTTTGCATTAGATTTGCCAGAATTTTATTGAGAAATCTGCATCTATGTTCATTAGACATATTGGTCTAAAGGTTTTTTTTTTGAAGTGTCTTTGCCTGGTTTGGGGATCAGGGTGATATTGGCGTCATAAAATGAGTTTGGAATGACTGCCTATTTTACTATATCCTGAAATACATTGAAGAGTGTTGGTATTAGTTCTTCTTTAAAGGACTTGTAGAACTCACCTGTGTAAACATCCGGTCCTGGGCTTTTCGTGGTTGGTAAGTCTCTGATGGCATCTTTTATTTTCTCACTTGATATTGGTCTGTTTAAATTGTTTATATCTTCCTGACTCAATCTGGGCAGATCATATGACTTAAGAAATCTGTTAATGCCTTCAATGCCTTCGATTTTATTGGAGTTTAAGATTTCAAAATAATTTCTAATATTCCTCTGTATTTCTTTAGTGTCAGTTATGATATTACCTTTTTCATCACTTATGCTGGTAATTTGAGCTCTCTCTTCTCTTCATTAGCGTGGCTAAGGGTCTATCAATTTTATTTATTTTTTCAAAGAACCAAGTTTTTGTTTTGTCAATTTTTCAATTGTTCCTTTTATTTTGATTTCATTGATTCCAGCTCTAATTTTAATTATTTCTTGTCTTCTTTTGCTTTTGCTACTGATTTGTTCTTCTTTTCCTAGGGCTTTGAGATGTAGGGTGAGGTCATATATTTTTTGACTTTTTTTAAGAAATAAAGTCCATGCAATAAATTTTCCTTTTAGTATTGCTTTCATAGTGTTTCAGAGATTTTGATATGTTGTGTCTATCTTCTCATTTACTTCTAAGAACTTTTTAATCTCCTCTTTGATTTCTTCTGGAAGTAGCATATTGTTTAGGCTCCAAGTGATGGAGAAAATTTTGTTTTTTATTTTGCTGTTGATTTCCAATTTCATACCTTTATGATCCAATAAAATGCATGCTAGTATCTCTAATATTTTGTGTTTGCTAAGAGTTGCTTTGTGGCACATTTTATGGTCTATTTTAGAGAAGGATCCATGTGCTGCTAGAGGAAAGTGTATGCACTTGGGGCAGGTTGAAATATTCTGTATATGTCAGATAAGTCTAAGTTATTGATTGTGTGATTGAGTTCTATAGTTTCTTTATTCAACTTATGTTTGGAAGATCTATCCAGGGATGAGAGAAGTCTGTTAAAGACAACCAAGATTATTGTGTTGTGGTCAATTTGACTCTTGAACTTGAAAAGAGTTTGTTTGATGATTATAGCTGCACCAAGTTTTGGGGCATATATATTTATGATTGCTATGGAATATTTTTGTAGGATTCCTTGAGCAGTATGTAATGTCAATCTTTATCCGTTTTGATTAACTTTGACTTGAAGTCTACTTTATTTGATATGAGTATTGAAACCCCTGCTTCCTTACACAGTCCATGTGAGTGGTATGGTTTTTCCAAACCTATTACTTTCAGTTTGTATATGTCTTTTCATATCAGATGAGTTACCTTTAGGCAGCATATTGTTGGGTCTTTTATTTTATCAAATCTGCAACCCATAACTTTTTTGTTGTTGTTGTTGTTGTTGAGTATAAGCCATTAACATTTAGGGTTACTATTGAGATATGGTTTGTATTTCCAGCCATATTTGCTTATTTTTGTTATTTAACTTGACTTGGTTTTCCTCTTTGATTAGTTTTTTTCCTTTACTGCATACCTCCCTCTGTTGATTTTCATTGCTGTTTTTCTTTTCCTGTTCATGAAATATTTTGCCAAGGATGTTTTGTAGCACCAGTTGTCTAGTTATAAATACTTTCAACTTTTGTTTATCAATGAAGGCTTCTATTTCATTTTCAAATCTAAAGCTTAATTTTGCTGGATACAAGATTCTTGATTGGCACCAATTATCTTACAGAGCTTGATATATGTTATTCCAGGATCTTCTAGCTTTCATGGTCTGGGTTAAAAAATCTGCAATTATCCCAATTGGTTTTCCCCTATATGTAATCTTATTCCTTTTTCTTCCTGTCTTTTAAAATTCTCTCCTTATTCTGTGTGTTGGGATTTTCATTATACTGTGCCTTTATATGGATCTGTTGTGATTTTGTACATTTGGCATCCTGTAGGCTTCTTGAATTTGGATTTCCAATTTATTCCTCGTGTTTGGAAAGATTTCTGGTATTATTTCATTGAATAGATCGTATATTCTTGTGATTTGGTCCTCTATGCCTTCTTCTATCCCAATGGCTCTTAAATTTTAGCTCTTAAATAACTCTGAAATTTTTAAAAAATCATTTTTTGGACTTTTGTTCTTTGCATTATTTTAAAAACATCTTCTTAAGTTTTTCTCTCATGGCATAATCTTCGTATACTTCAGATATGAGAGGAAATGTATTTTTAAAAATGCACCTTCTGCCCTTGGAGGGCACTGTAGTGACTGAACAGTACATGAAATTGAATATTTTCAAATCACTTCACCAATGTCTTGCCTGACCGAGTTCATGAATGTTGCATCAGCACACAGTTAATTCAGAGAGAATGTGCCTTTGCTATGAGAAGAAAAGTTTCCTAGAAATCTTTCACTGTTACTCCCTCTGTCACTGTGTAGTCAAGGGCCATATGTCTCCCATGGAGGCCTTCTTACCAGTCTCTTGGGGTAGACATTGAAAGATCATCAGTGCTTGTAATTATTTGGTCCCTAATACCTTACTATTATTCAGTACAGGTTCTAGAACCACTTTCATCTACACAGGGGTGGAGTTGGTGGACAAAAAGCTGAGCTGGAAGACAATGTTTTCTTTTATTTTGTTTGTCTAGATGGTAAGACAAATGAACAAACAAGTCCCTCATCTTGCTGCACTGAGCACAGGAAAGCAAAGGCAATGATCACTTAAGTGATCAGCAGGCAGGCTGGTGAGGTCATTTTTGGGCAAAGAGTTCAGAGATAGAAGTTCATAGGTTAGTTGACAGTGTCAGCTCCACATTCAGTCACAATTCTTTGGAAAGGATGGATACACATATTGTGCCTTCAAACTTTAGTAGACAGTGCACCTCATACACCATTGGGTTCAAAGGGTACTCAAGGACTGAAGTGTCTGATGCCAATGTGTAAGGTATTTGTAGGGTGTGTAGATCAACCCAGCCTCTGGCCCTGGAGGGACAATCACAGCAGTAGTGTGAGGAGTTCCTTTTGGCATGACAGAGGTCTGTATTTGTCTGATCAAAGGCATTATGGTAGGGTCACCTAGAGAAGAGTACACAGGGTCACTGGTATGTGCAGCCCCTCTTTACTGAGGGTAATTCTGGCTATTAGGGATTTGGTGCCAAATGAGGTACTTTGCTCAAGACAGAGCTAACGCTCAGTGTACTCCCGCATTTCCTGCTGACTGAAGGTAGATATTTTCTAGATTGTCCATTGTATCTTAATCTGTCTACTGATTTGTGACTTTAAAAAGAGAAACTTATAACATGAGTAGTTTTTATTAAGTGTGTATATAGGTAGAAGAATGATACATAATTTTAACATTTTGCTTTATTTTTAATATCATTTTCCCCCTTAACATTTGCATTTTTTGTGTGTGTTGCTAAGGTTGTAACCCAGTACCGTGAACACTATGCACACATGCTTTACCATTGAATTGTACCACCAGTCCAAAATTTTAACTTTAGATTAATCAGTTTTATGCCTTCATGTCCAATGTTATTTTCCCATGGTTGAATTTAGGTAGTCCTTTCTGTTGCTCTTAACAATACTAAAAATGGACACAAATATGGATTCTTTGAAGATTGCTTTGGTAAAGTAATTGGTTATTCAAATCCACAGTCTTATCAAGTTAACAAATAAATAAATAAACCCTCAATTGAAGAACTATTACAGTTTTAAAAAATCGTTATTTGGGACACATAAACCTTACTTAGGAGATATTCATTCTTTTCAATATCACCTAATTTTATTTTGCTTTCTTCTCATGTGAAAATCTCAGAATGATAAATTAAAATCTTTTAAAAAATTCCCTCCAGTTCTTGAAGAAAACATTATGAACCATGCATACATCTGAAATAAAACATGAGAAAATAATGATTGATAATGCTGAAAATGGAGTTTTGAGATGAACCAAAGTTTCTCAGTATGCTGATTGCATCTGTGTGCTTGTCTCATAAATTTTGAAGACAAAAATCTGTTTAAGGAAGAAGAAATAGAACTCCCATCATTTGCTATGAGGGATGATACCAGAAAAAAAAAACTCATTTTAGTGTGCCAACTTAGAAGTTTCCTCATGGTTTTGGGCAGAACATGGAGCAAAATGCATTTAGAATAGTCTTCGGAAAAGGCATCCTGACTACCATATGGTTTCACTTTCATCCTTTTAGTGACCCATCCTTTTTTCTTCAAAAAGGAATTTGTTGAAGGTGTTCCCACAAGTGGGTTTCAAGGTCTTTTACATTTGAAATAGGCCTTGATGGTGCCAATTAATATATCTTCCAGTTAGACTCCAGGTGTTTTTGAGTGAGGCCCATTATCCTGATTACATGGTCATTATAATATCTATTATATTTTATACTTATTCACTGTGAACAGAGTATCCTAGATTTGGATATGTGAACAGAGATTTAAAAAACTAGGGGTGTATTCTGAGTCCTATGGAGAGCTCAGCTGAAGTTCTGCATTTCAGAATTTTGTTCTGGATTTGAGATACTGCTTCCACTACATTTAAAAATCTCAGGACTCATGAAGAGAATGAGTTAAAAGCCAGCATCATCAAATTAATGAGACCCTAAGAAACTCAAAGGGACCCTGTCTCTAAATAAAAATATAAAAAATGGGTGGGGATGGGAATCAGTGGATGAATGCCTCTGAGTTGAATTTCTGGTACCAAAAGAAATCAACACACACACACACACACACACACACACACACACACACACAAACACACACAAAAACACACACTCACTTACACACACAAAAATAAATTAAATAAATAAACAAACAAACCCTCGTGAGTAACAAGCCCTAAATCAGCAGCCTCTCTCATTCAGGAGTACAACAAATGGATTTGGGGTTCTCTCCTGATAATTATTCCAGTCTTCTCCACACAATCTGGGACATGCTGGACTCATGGCACATGGATGCTCACATAGGGCTTCAGAAAGTAGCTGAAAACACCATACAATGATGGAACAAAATGCCAAGGTTTTCAACTGCCAATCTAAGCCTCACTAGACTAGTCAGAGGGAGGTGAAGGCTAAGCTTCCACAGAGTGATTCTGTGGTCACAAGACTCTGGAGAGGACCATGAGGAGTCACTAGCCACAACTCCCAGTTTCCACCATTGCCACTCCTGTCAGCTTTAAGCCACCTTCCTACCCAGTCTCAAGGTAGCAAGGCACACTTACCATTTCCTGGCTTTCAGGGTCCTCTTCATTCTCCCTGTGGTTTGTTTTCAGATTCTGCATAGAACAGACACCTGGGCTCCAGATCCAGGACAGAAGAAGCCTACAAAAAGATTGAAAAAATGGCGAGCTCCAGACACCAAGGGAACAGAAGATTGTGGAAGCCCTTCCCGTCATCACCGGCTGCCTGAGGATTGGACATTTCTCACGTAACAGACTGATTGGTCAAGGCTTCAGGCACTGCCTCCAACCTGAGCCAAGTGGGCACAAAATCAAAGTCTGAATGACAGGCTGCTCCATTGTCATTGTTAACCAACTAGAGATCAGGGCTGAGAATATAGCTTAGTCAGTAGAGTGCTTGTTTTGCTGATATAAGGCCATGGATTCAATCCCTTGTACTACACGCATAATCTCCCCCCCAAAAAAAATTGAGTAAAGGACTTTGGAAACTAGGGTTATGGATCAGTGGTAGAGAACTTCCCTAGCATGTGTGAGGTACTGGGTTGAACACCCAGCACCGCATTAAAAAGACAACCTAGAGGGGATGTGGCTCAAGCGGTAGTGCACTCGCCTGGCATGTGGGCAGCCCAGGTTGGAACCTCAGCACCACATACAAACAAAGATGTTATGTCCGCCCAAAACTAAAAATATTTTTAAAAAGCCAACAAACTACTAATGGTACTGTGTCCATCTACAACAAAAAATATCAAGAAAATAAAAAGACTGTGTATTGGACTTGTGCACCCTCACTACATAACTCATAAACACATTTTAGAAATAATATGTACATATATGTCTTCAGACAGTGTTTAAAATTCTCCTGTGATTTTTTTTCAAGTAACTTATATTACAGGTATGCTTCACAACCCTGAAATCCTCCCCAACTCAATTCTTCTTCTTCTTCTTCTTCTTCTTCTTCTTCTTCTTCTTATTATTATTATTATTATTATTATTATTATTAGAGGCCTGTTAATTGCATTAAATGCCTCTGTATGGGGTTATTTTAAGGCAAAATTTTCTTCCAATAATAGGACCTAGCCCAGAGAGAAATGTATTGACACTTATAACTGTTTATAAGGTTAAAGCAATTTGTGAATAAATATGTATATCTTTTTTTATGAAAATGATATCACAATTATTTTAATATTTTTTAAATCTTTCTATTCTTTGTCTAATAAAAACACAGTTTGAGCTTTTGAACTCATTAGCAATGTCCTTATATTCCTTGCTCCAAAAAAGTGACTTACAAGTATAATTCAAATTATTGAGACTCATAAAGTTTTGATCCTTTATTTGAACTAGTGAAGTCTAAAGATTTTCTTTTTATTTTCACCTTTAAATGAAGCCCACTTTTTATAGCTTTCTTGTTGTATAACTGACCTTTAATATTCTTCAAATTTTACCCCCATTCTGATCACTTTGGACTATTGATGTTTTGATGGAGGGGATCTCAAAGTGGTCATGCACAAGGTAGGAAATGGATATAGTAAGATATAAGACTGGTGATTCGTGAGTATGTAGATTTTGCAATACAAAATAAGTATTGGTGGATGATATGGGGTAGGGAGAAAAAGAGCAATGAAAAAAAGAAGAAAATCTTTAACAGTAGAGGGGTTCACAGATTCCAAGTCTACAATGACAGTGTGAATATAGAGGGTAGTGTTCTTGGAAGCAGCAATAAAATTTGAGAGAAAGAAAAAGGTAATTTTTTGCACAGTTCCCAAGTGAGAGAGCCAGGTGAATGGTTCTTTGTTCAACTCTTCCCACCTAGGAGTGGAATTTATAGTTCATAGGGTATGTCTCAGTAAGTAGTAAAACACCATTTCTATGTACCTGTACACTTTTTCATGGCTACAAGCTGACTTTGACAATTTCAATCACATTACATGTGATTAATTCATTCATTACATTATTTATTTGTTTTTTTATTAATTCACTTATTCTTTAGTTGTCATTGTTTTTACATTACTCGTGATTACATAATTGCATAAATATTCTGAATGTTGAAGTTTTGTTAAATATTGTTTTATGTTTTTATTCATACATTTAATTTTCATTGAAATGTTTTTTCTTTGCCAAGCCTGATTTATATTACACGTCAATCTTCATTTATGAAGAGTAGATAAAATCACATTATTCCAAATAACTCAAGGATTTATCATCTTGGCAGAACCCTAATCACCCACTAAAATTGATGCAGTCTTTGTCAACTAAAAACTGTGTAAAAAGTCCTCTATTTTCTTATATACAGGTTAATAAAGAATTCATCTCTCACTTTTATTTTTTTGGAGAGTAGAATAACTTCCAAAGCAGTAGTTAATAACCTAGGTGAGATTTCCAACTAGCTCTTTATTACTTTTAAATTATTTACATCTTTGACACTAAGAGTGTCACTGATTACGTTTTTTTTAAATTTTTGCAAGATCTCTCTCTCTCTCTCTCTCTCTCTCTCTCTCTCTCTCTCTCTCTCTTGTCTCTCTCATATGACAAAGTGAAATCAGATATGCTTTTTCACAAAGAAACACTCTCAGCCTTTAATAAATTATTCTATAAAGAAAAAGGGTTTTGCTGTTTTTCTTAGATCCCCACTAAGTTGCTGAGGCTGGCTGACTTTAATCTAATGTTATAGAAGTTTGATATATATATAGTGAATATAGAGGGTAGTGTTCATTTGACTCTTTCTCTTGGGGTTCATGCCAGAGTTACCTTCTTCTTTTATTTCTACCTTATTTCTGCCTCCAAAGAAACTACCCTTTACCCTCATACTACCATAGATCCACCATTAGACTTTTTAAATCTGAACTCTTGAGCTGGTCATTCTTTCCCTCTTTCCTTCAGAGCACTTTTTTTCTCTACCCGTACCTGTTCCACCAATACTTTTTCATGAATACTCCCTACTACATACTAAATATCCACCAATTTCACATCCTGTCCCATCCCTGTTTTGATTTTCCATGGATCACTTTCAGATCCCCTCCACCCAGATATCAATAGTCTAGAGTAAGATCAGGCCAGGGTGTTATATATGCAGGTTTTTCAAGTCATTTACATAACAATAAGCCTATTATTTGGGATGTATTCTGTCTTAGGTTAAAAAAGAAAATCTACAGACTGCACTGTTAAACTGAATTGTTTAAAATTCATTAATCTCAATAATTGAAAAAAGAAATTCTATAAAAAGGAGAATAAAGAAAAGAACATAATACATAAAAGTGACAAATTTGAAGACACACCAAGTGTATATATCAAAGAGTGTCATATATTGGTGCTTTCAAAAGACAAATTAATTTGAAATAAATGTAGTTAATGTGAGATGTAGTAATCATTTATTAATTATATATAATGGTAGCATATATGTATATGTACAAAATGCATCTCATATAATTATGAGTATACATTGCAAAAAATGAACTCTACAGTATTTTTTTTTTTAATTTTGCTGAAAACACTATAAATAGCTATATCTAGGTTTATGTATTACCAAATGTTCAGGATACATTTTGTACTTTCTAAAGTTTACAACTGACCAACAGACCCTTTTTTTTTTTTTCAATTTTTAAAAGGAGTAGTATTTATTTTCAGGTAGAACATATGCCATCATTTATCTTTAAATTTTAAATACTTTTAAAATTATATATGACAACAGAATGCATTACACTTTTTATTACACATATAGAGCAAATGTTTTTATTTCTCTGTTTTTTTACAAAATATATTTACATGAATTCACTTCCTTGTACATGTACTTTATATAACAAAATACATCATATTCCACCATCATTTCTAACCCTATGATCCCTCCCCTCACCTCCCAACCCCCCCCAAAGATCATTTTAATACATACTGATGTATGCTATAAAGTTATAGAAAAGAGTATATAACTTATAATAATATGAAGAGATAAAGTTTTGTAACTAATATAGAATAATAATAAAAATAATAATAATAATGAACTTCCCATTTAGACATTAATAAATTATACATTTGGCACTACTGACATCTTTTCCAAAAAAAAATTGACATCTTTTCCAAAAAAGGGGGGGTTTATTTGTGGGGAAAATGGTATTCTATGCTTTCTTAATATCAAGAATATATTATTTTCAGAAGTAATATATATTTCAATATAATAGTAAAATAGAACCAGGTATCATGGCACATACGTCTAATCCCATTGGATTGTGAGGATAAGGCAAAATAATCCTGAGTATAAGGCAAGCCTCAGAAACTTAGCAAGGCCCCAAGCAACTATGTGTGACTCAGTCTCTGTGTGCCCCTAATTTAAATTTCCAGTAAGAAACAACAACAACAAAAAGAATACAAAGTATTGATGAGGACACAAAACAAATTCTCATGAACTAAAGATGGAGTAAAAATTGCTGTTATTTCATCATGAAAACTATACACACACACACACACACACACACACACACACACACATATATATGAAATTCTCCTCACCAAACTGCTTAGACCTGTGGAAATTATAGTATGTGTGTACCATTACAGTGTACAAGTATGTGATAGCAAAAGACTAGACCTCTACTTGTTAATGCAGTGGAAATCTGTGGCCTAGGAGGAAAGAGGAGGTGATTCAGAAAAATAAAAAAAAAAATACAGTTTGAGAAAAAATGGTTTCTGGAGCCCAGAAATATTTTTGGTTTAATTGGAGTACAAAATACCACATAAGTATTATATTGAAGTTACATCTGTTAAATACATCACGTGTATAATGGATTTCAAGGAAAATACGTGGAACTTATCACAAACTAAATAAAAAATTACAAAAGCCCATAAAATAGCATGTGCATAAATAAAACTAATCATTACAAAGACAACTATTTTAACTCAATTTAATATATAATGTTTTACTATCAAAATTTTAGCATGTTTCTCTCTAAATACAAGAAGAGAGCTGGACCTGTTGGTGCACAGTTGTAATCCCAGTACCTTGGTAGGCTAAGACAGGTGTATTGTGAGCTCAAAGCCAGCATCAGCAAAAGTGAGGCCCTAAGCAACTCAGTGAGACACCGTCTCTAAATGTCATACAAAATAGGCTTGGGGATATGGAAAAATTCCCCTGAGTTTAATTCCAAGTACCAAATTAAAGAAAAGAAGGGACCAAAAAAAAAAAAATAAATTTATCGTAGAAACAAAAAATATATGTAAAATACCCCAAAACCTTTTTAAAAAACCAAATAATATAGTTATTGTACTGAGACATTCTTAATGTATATTATGAAACTATATTGCAATAATACAGACCAATAAATCATAATATTAATCAAATCTGAAACCATATGTAGATCAATAGTATTGTTAAGAGTAATAGAAAGGTGTACGTAAAACTAACCATATGAAAACTAACATTAAACATTAATGAATGAATCTATCCAACCTAAAGTTAGAAATGGGACATAGTGGCAAAGTTCACTGTTAGAGTGTGTGTGCAGAATGTGCAAGATAGTCAGTTCCAATCTTAGCAACACTATAAAAAGCAAATATTAAGAGGGAATGATGTTGAAAATAAAGCAGAATATTAAATGAGACACTCTCCCTCCATCTATAGATACATTTAAGGAAAAAAACTACTGTGAGTGTCTCTTTGGCAAAATAATGAGTGAGTAGAGAGATTTAGATACACTAGATATTAGTCCAGTCTTAAGAAATGTACCACATTTGGGACAAAATCCCCAAATACCATCATCAGCTCTAGTGACCAGAAATGTGAGAGAGGGGCTGAGAATGTAGCTCAGTTTTCAGAGGGCTTGCCTTGAATTCACAAGGCCCTGGGTTTAATCTCTAGCAACCCCCCTACCAAAAAAAAAAAAAAAAGAAAAGAAAAAGAAAGAAGGAAATATGAAAGAAATGATACAAAAAAATGGTGATATCTAGGAGCCATAAACACCTTCACAAGTGTTTCATCAGCTGTGACCAAGACACAAAAATACCCAAATATCAAAGCTGTCAATTTATCTCAAAACAACATCTGCCAGCATATTTTCCCAATTACTGTTGCTGACAGATGAAGTTCACTCTAGCTTTAATTCTAGGTGAAATAAGGAGGAATCCAGTAAACTACTCTTAGCTTGAGTGAGATTTTAGCACTTCCTGAATCCTGCCCCAACACTGATACATTAGTAATAAGGCCAGAACTACCAATTCCTCCTAGAAAAAGTTTTTGGGTTTTTTTGGTGGGTGTGTGTATGTGTGTATTGAATGTTTCAAATTTAACATATTTTGTTTATGTTACTATGTCCCTGCTACACTAGTAATAATGCCAGAACTAACAATTGTTCCTAGAAAGTTTTTTTTTGTGTGTTTCGATGTCTGTGTCTGTGGATGTGTGTACTGAATGTCTCAACTTTAACATATTTTATTTATGTTACTATGTCCTGAAGTACCAATCTCCAGAACAAAAGATGACTGAGCTTATGTAAATCTCTGTAGACTTCAAACAAATGATTTTACATTCTTTTCCCAGCGCTTTTATGAAATATGATACCAAATAGTAGTTCAGAAAGGAGGTTAAAAAACAATGATTCCTGTTTATTCCAATAAATCTTTACATAATAGTTCTAAATTGGCTACTTCATATAAACTTTCCACAGGGATAAAATGCATCAGTCAAAGAGATTTTCTGTAGCCTGGGCAGTGTTGTTGAAATGGTTATTGTAATAATCTGAAGGAGCTAGGTGTGGTGGCAAATATACTGGAGGCTAGACAGGCGAGTCAGAAGGATTGTGATTTGAAAGACAGCCTTAACAACATAGCAAGGCTATAAGCAACTTAGTGAGATATTAGTGATATATCACCTGTCTCAAAAAGAAAAAGAAGAACTGGGGACATAACTCAGTGGAAAGCACCCCCCAAGCACCAAAGCACACCAAACCAAACAAATATCTGAAAGACAGTAGGGACTCCAGAGTATATGTGTGTATGTATAGATAAAAATTTTGGTTAAAATATAAAGTTAATAAAGATAGTTTTGAATAAACTAACATGGTTCTTTTTTTAAAGAAAGAGAGAGAGAGAGAGAGAGAGAGAGAGAGAGAGAGAGAGGGAATTTTAATATTTATTTATTCATTTTAATTTTCAGAAGACACAACATCTTTGTTTGTATTTGGTGCTGGAGATCGAACCCAGCACCACACGCATGCCAGGCAAGCACACACACTACAGCTTGAGCCACATTCCCAGGTCCTACCATGGTTCTTAAGAGCTCAAAATAAAAATGCCATATAATCCACTAATAATAATTTTTTTGAAGCAGGGTATTATTGTGAATATATGTACTCTCAGTAGCTCGGGAGGATGAAACAGGAGGAACTTAAATGCAAGACCAGCCTCAGAAACTTGGCAATAGCTTAAGTGACTCAGTGATATCCTGTATTATTTTAAAAATAGGGATGTAATGATAGACCCAACCTGATCTTTTCTTAAAATTGGGAGCCATCTGGCCACAAATCCATGAGAAGATAATTTAGGCTTTTCTATAAAATACTGCAAATTCTGAATCTGCTTGGAATGCCTGCCTGTGCCTTGAACCCAACCATGCCTGGCTCTCAGACAAGAGAGCAGCCCTCTCTAAAACTTTAATGACACCTCATAAGTATTGGCCTTCCCTGGCCAGACAATGACCCTCTCAGAGGCTCAAATGGTCCTAATAAATTTTTATGTTGTGTCCAGCAATAAATGTAAACTACCATTAGTGTGATGCTTGTCAGAGTTCTGTTATCTGTAACCCCCCTTTGTGTAACTTTCTGACCTATAAAGCTGGGCTGCAGAAAAGCTGGGGTTTCTGTCTTGTTCCCACGGTTTTGTGAGGGAGAGGCAGCCAAGCCAGTCAAAATAATAAGCTTGCTTTAATTTGATTTTAATTGGAGTCAGTAGTGTTTTCTTGTGTCCTGGTCTAACATTTTGGAGGCCCCAGCGAAATGACCCTGCCAGACCAGATCACAAGACCAGACTGCTGGAAATTCTGAAGCCAGCATTCGCTCCAGGGCTCTGGGCTGGAGAGCCACTCTAGGGGGTGCACACCTTGAGATGTTCCAAGGCCTTGGAGTGAGCCTCAGTCTCTGGAGCACTGCAGTGAACTGCCGCACTAAAAATATTAGCAAGCACCTGGTGGAGGAGGCCTCCATAGGTAAATGGTGCCATTATAACATCTATTATCTAGTTAAGGGAGATCTCTTCTGAAGACTGAGAGGTGGCCTGAAAAGGCTCACATATACTCCTCTCCGGGACAGTAATGAGAAATTGTTCTGTCCTCTATTCTGTTCTGTAGGGAATTCCTCTGGAAGGATAGAGAGGTGCCGACAGGCATGCACGCGCTCCTACCCTGGAGCTTTAGCAAGACGATGCATTGCTCCTCTGTTTTTCTCTTTTGGCACCGGGTTTGTTTTCTTGTGTTTTGTTCTGTGTTCTATATGTTTTTTGTTTGTTTGTTTTTGTGCCTTTTGTTGCGTGATTTCTGTGGTAAAAACTTAAGGATATTGGATGTGAAAATGGGTAATAAAGCAAGTAAGTCTGAAACCCCTTTGGACTGTGTTTTAAGGAACTGTGATGAACTTTATCCCCCTTTGTTAAGCAGGATGAGAGAACCCCTAGCTGGCTGCTGGAGCACACCCACTGCAGAGGGCAATGCCTGCTGGGGATCTAAGAACTGAGTATCTCCTAGGTTAACAAGTGAACCTCCTTTAAAAACCCTTGTCCCTCCAAATCAAGAGAGTCACAACCTTTGGGCAGAGTCCCTGTGTTTCTTCTTTGTTAGAAAAGCAATAAACCTCCCTTTTTCTTTTTCTCAAAACCCTGTTCTCATTATTAAATTGCCATTAATTGGCTTCAAGGTCAGGAACCAAACTTTCAGTTACAAATTTTGATACCACACCCCACTGGAAATTTTTCAGAGCTGAATACTGAAGTATTAGGAGATGGAGCATGCCTGGGGTGGAATGGAACCAGAGGAGCTAATCCTGTAAGTAAAAGGAGGGACTGAGGGACTCCCAGCAGCTGCTGAAGCCCTGTTTCTTTGGGGAATTTCCTCCTTTTTTTCTTGCACTGTAAGGATTATGCCACCTCTCTTCTTAAAAAAATAAAAAAGGAAAAGGGGACACTAAATGCAGTAAAGTCGCCATGGAGACCCTTGATTTTACATTTCTGGTTGCCCCTCTGTGAAAACATCTGGTCCCCTTGTGGGGGCATCTATAGTGCCACTGGTGAAGGAGATTTTTTTCTTATCTGCTCTGTTTTAAAGGTTTCTGTTTGTCAGCCACAGTCTGGAGCTCCTTTCTGTCTGTCTGACCTGTGTCTTTGTTTCTGGCCCTTTAAGACATGTGCAATAGTGTATTGATATCATAAATTGTTTCTTGGGAATAATCTTTGCTGAATGTGTGTCTAAAAGATGATGTTTAATTGTAACAATCTGGTATCTGAATGGGTTTTTGAAGCATTGCACAATCTTGCAGTTAAAAGTTGGGATTAGGCAATTGTTTAGTTTATGATTTCAGATAATTTATGCCAGAGAACTTAAATACTTAGAATGGAAAACTAAATAACTCTACTTCCAAGTTGGCAAGTTACTTCCAATCATTCAGTTTTTTTCACCAATTTTTAATTGAATAGCCTGGGAAAATGTCACTGTGTACCAGTGCATTAATTTGGAAAAGGAGAGTAAATCATAGTATGGAATCTGTTGACAAAACGATATGTAAAGATATAAAATTTTGTGAATTGTATCTTAAACTTGTATCATTATTTTCAACATCGGAACCTAAAATTATGACTTATGGTTAAAATGCCTTAGGCCTGAGGTGTCTGCTCAGAATAGCAGTTTTTCCTTCCAGACCTCAGCCAGGACTTACGTTGAAATGCAAATGAAAGAAGCCTGCAAGCTCAGTATGAGACTGATCTGAGGCCTTAACAAAAAAGGTAAATTGTATGGTATTTACTAAATACTGGCCAGTCATTTTTTCTAGGATTCTTTTTTTTTTCTTCTTAGATTCTGTATTTTTTTGAGCTCATGATTTTGATCCTACAGACATAGGTTAATGTTTTTCTGATCAGTTCTATCTTTGACCAACTGTGGAGTTTTTGAAACCATTCAATGGAGATTTCACCTGTGAAAAGCTACAAGGCCTTTACTATTGTTATGTCTGCACACTTGTGTTATGTGTTGTATGTCTATATATATACATATGTCTGTATATCATATATATGATATACAAATTAACATATCTATGAAGCGCTCACAAAAACAAAGTTTAAAAAGTGGATCCAAAGATTTAAATCATGTGATTTAAATGGTTCAATTCAAATTGAATAAACAGATAAAATAAATGTCTTTAAATTTAAGCTTACATGTTTTTCTAGGTGTTCAAAAAACTCATAAAATATTAATGTCTATAAAATGTCTAATATGCCTTGGTTCTAGGATTTTTCCTTCAACAACAACAAAAAAATGGCTAGCACTGTTCAACTCACTTCTCTAATATTATGGTAAAATAAGTAAAGTAAATTTCATATGGGTTTACTCATTTATAAGTACTTTTTTTACATATCTGATTAATTTACTATAGTCTGTATGAGTTTGTTTTTACAATCAGTCATGTGTTAAAGAGACAAAAATTTCTTAAAACATAAGTTTACCCATTACATTGTGTTTATTAAGTTTTTTTATTTTCTAAAGCAAGCAACCATAAAAATTAAACAACTGGTTAAATAAAAACTGTTATTTTAGAGCATTGTACTGTCATTTTTTAAAAGCTAAACTTGGTTAATATAAAAACATCAATGTAATTGTGATGCTATTAATGTGCTCATATCTTCCAGGTATACAAGTCTGTAAGGGAGAAACTTTAAAAGAGCATATATCAAGCTAGTGTTCTGAAGTTGTATGGTAAAAAATAATATATTGGGGATTTATTTACTTGTTATCAACAAGATATGTAAAGTTTTATGTTACTTTTTACATTGGGGAACAATTTACATGTATTTTTAAGTTAATGAGAGCCTAAACTATGTAAAGGTTAAAAACTTTTTTAACCTTTCTTTAAGCCTTTCTTTAATACATGTTTTAAATGTGATATCATATAGTGTTAGCTAATGTTCATGTGACCTCAAACAATTTATGTAAACTTTGTAAAGTGATATTTTAAAAGCAAATATCAGCTTTAGAACTGGAACACTTACGATTTATAAAGAGCTGGGCCTTACCTGAGTTAAGGTTCTGTGTTCCATCTTACTATATGTGAGAATGACTACAAAAGCAGTAGGCCAGATTTTAGTTCCTTTAAAGTTATGTTCGAAAGTTTTTTTTTTATCTGTCAAGACTACTAGGGTCTCAAACAGGGGATATAATGTATACCTCAGCCAAAATTCAGGGTAGCTATTAAATGAACTAAATATTTTCACTCTTGTTAAATTATTTTGTAATTTCCTTATAAGTGATCTAAAAATTCCCTGTTAGTATTTTACAGAACTTTTGCATTAAGAACACAACATGGATTAATTTAAGATAATAAGCCATCACCTAAAAGACAGATAGGATAATACAGATCCCATTTAATAAAAAAGATATATAATTGTAAAGTTATACACATTAAAGCCTAGTACTCTTAATATAAGGGTGTTAAGATTTATTTGTTGGATGTTTAAGATGAAGTTTTAAAATGTTGAAGCCTTGTGAGGGAATTTCTGTACAGTGACATGCTCCAGTTGCTGCAACATTTATTCAGTACTCATGGTCTTTTTTTCTCTCATCGAAGCACCCATCCCCAGATGACTTTACAACCTGTTCTTCCCCAACCAGACTTCAAACCAAACTGACTTCTAAAAGGAAACTCATGTCCCTCATGGTATGTCTCCTCACATCACGCCCTCTCAGCTCAGAAGAAGCCAAGACAAGTGATGCCCCTTTCTTACAACAATGGAGCCAAAAATAAATAGACTGTCAATATAAGTAATTAATTAAGTCAGATCAAAACAGGGAGACCAGTTTTGGGTGAGTTCAAAAAATGTTGGAGACTGTTACCTGAGGAATTAAACTTCTCTCAGTGCTCTTCCCCTACCTAATCAAATATTTGAAGGAATACATAAAAAGGGGGAGGAGTGATAGACCCAACCTGATTTTTTCTTAAAATTGGGAGCCATCTCGCCACAAAGCCATGAAAAGATAATTTCAGCTTTACAATAAATTACTGCAAATTCTGAACCTGCTTGGAATGCCTGCCTGTGCCTTGAACTCACCCATGCCTGGCTCTCTGACCAGATTGCAGCCCTCTCTGAAACTTTATTGATGCCTCACAAATCCTGGCCTTCCCTTGCCAGATAATGACCTCCTCTGAGGCTCTAATGACCTTCCTAAATTCTGATGTTGGGGTCAGGAATAATGTAAACTACCATTAGTGTTATGCTCCTCAGAGTTTTGTTATCTGTAACCTCCCTTTTTGTAACTTTCTGGGCTATAATGCTGGGATGCAGGAAAGCTTCGGGTCTGTCTTGTTCCTGCAGTTTTGGGTGGGAGAGGCAGCCCGGCTGGTTGAAATAATCAGCTTGATTTAATTTGATTTTAATTGGAGTCAGTGGTCTTTTCTTGTGTCCTGGTCTAACACCACCAGACACTGAAAACAATTATGATGAGTTCCTGGCCACAAATTTCAGTTCCTGACATTGCCAGTCTCAGTGGCTTCAAACAGCCTCCCTACCCAGTCTCAAAATAAGAAAACACAATTGCCATTTCCTGGCTTTCAGTATGCTTAGTGTCCCTGCTGTAGTTTTTTCAGCTCCTGTGTAGCACAGAAGCCTGGAGCTCCAGATCTACAACAGAAAACATAGAAATGGATTAAAAGAATGGCAGGCTCCAGAAACCCAAGGACAGGAGAATGTGAAAGCCCACCCATCATCACTGGCTCTGTGTTGATTGGAATGTTCTCACCTAAGAGAGAGATTGGAAAGGGCTTCAGGCACTTCCTCCAAACTGAGGCTAGTAGGTTTACTGTCTGAGTGACAGTAAATTGCATTCAGACCAGAAACAAAGTCACAAAAACTGGTTCTTGGTTGCTTTTTTTGTTGATAATGGACTGGGGATCAACCATGTGCTGTAGTGCATGACTGTAATCCCAGCAGCTTGACAGGCTGAGGAAGGAGGATTGTGAATTCAAAGCTAGCCTAAGCAATAATAAAACATTAAGAAACTCAGTGAGACACTATCTCTAAATATAATACAAATAGGGCTGGGGATGTGGCTCAGTGGTCATGTGCCCCTGAGTTCAATTCCCAGTAGGAAAAAAAAAACAATGGGGATCAGATCAAGAGGTAGTCACTACAGAGCCCCATGACAACAGATGAATGCATTCATGGATGGATAGACACAGAGATAGAGTGTTGGGACAGGGTCTCATATTCTCCTGTGATGGCTTTATTTTTTTAATTTGCTGTGAATTGCACTAAGTGCTCAGGAGCAAATTATTTCATGGCAGAGATTCCTCCAAATACATGGATCCAGCACTGAGAGAAGTACATTTGTCATGTATATAAGGATAAATCAATTCATGAATACATATGTGTATATTTTATAAAAAAATATTACAATTACTTTAAATTTTCTTTAATATTCATGTTCTCTGGTCTTATGAGAAAACAGCTTGAGATTTCAACTCATTATTAATTCCCTGAGGCAGTAATATCCCCACTCCTTTATACATTAGGAGACACAGAAAAATGGTAAAGTTTCTAGTATTAACATAAATAAATAAAAAGAGGTGGAGTGGGCCAGGTCTCTAGATCTGTCAGTATCCCAGACCCTAGAGTATAAGTAACTAAATAATAATTATGATTGGAGACTAATCATAGGATTTTGTCTTTTTTTTTTCTTTTGGTATGGGGTACTATGAGAATATTAGCACAAATCACAGGCATTAATGTCTCTCTCTGTGTGTATATTTATCTATATATATAATTTTCATAACTTAATACATCCCATCAACAGAGTCAACTTTAGATTTAAATGAAAAAAAAAAGTAAATCACTATTGCCAAGGTCAAGCCGCAGTACGGATCAAGGGATCCTGAGGGACGAGTGGTGTCTGGTGCTGAAGGATAAGTAGCGTCCATGAAAGAAAAGGAGACAGGATGATGGTTTCAAGTTATGAGCAGCCTTCAGAAGGATCTGCTGCCCTAGAGGGCCTTTATTATTTTTTTTGTTTGTTTGTTTTACAGGTTTTTTTACCTTTTGGTAGTTAATGGATAGCATCAACACTTCTTTGGTTTACATAACTTTCAAGAGTTACAATCTTGTCAAACATATGTTAATTATCAAAGATATTAAGCACATTATATAAAATTTTTCCTGTAACTTTGCCAATCATGATTAGTCTTTTACATTTTCACCTCAGTCTCTAGGGGCTCGAATACAAAACTTGACTACCTGTCTCTTGACCTATTATTATCTTTTAACTATAAATCATACCTATAATTATTCCATTGACCTTTAAATTTAAAATATACTTATAATTATTGGTAAGCTTTCTTACTCCTAAAGTTCCAATAAATAACACTAAAACAGTGAAAGCCTATTTTTTAGAAGCCTACTACTCTGAACTGTCTCAAAAATATATCTATATTAATTTTACATTATTTTGTTTTTAATTTCCAACTAATTTCCTTTGTTCATATGACCTATTTAACCACTTTCTTAAGAGAGTTTCTTTGATCATTGTACAAAGTATACCAATCCTCATGTCTTTGTGATCTTTAATTAAAAGGCAGGCTCTGCAGCTCAAACCATTTGTCATTTTTATTAACTATTTTTTCCTATTTTCTTTTTTTTAAATTTATTTTTCTAGTTTTCAGTGGACACAACATCTTTATTTGTATGTGGTGCTGTGAATCGAACCCAGGCCGCACGCATGCCAGGTGAGCGCGCTACCACTTGAACCACATCTCCAGCCCTTGTTTCCTATTTTCATCATGAATTCCTGTGTAAAGTAAGAGAGTATGTTAGTTGGAGGAATATATGTCACAAAAGTGTGACTTTAGGATTGGGGGCTTAGAGTAAATTGTTAATTTTTTCTCAGGAAACTTGATTTGAAATCTTTTCCCCATAAACTTCTTGAGAAATAAAACTATTTTGTGTCCTCAGAGATATTGAAACACATCTCAGGGCATGTCTTAATTGTACCCTTAGTCTCATCTGGGAGTTTTCCTGCAATCTCAACTAACACATTCTTTTATTATTGATTGATGTATACCCTTTTATTTATATCATGAGTATCATAAACAAAGCACTTAACATTCCTTATGGTTCCAGATTCCATATGGTTCTGCTCTGCCCCAGCATCCTGCAGTGTGACTGTGTCAGTGGGTTCAGGAACACTTCACCATACACACTATCTATAAGTCACCATATGACTTCATATGACTTCTGTGAACCTTGTGATTGAATCTTGGCACCCAGTCTATAGTATTGGAATAGTTATGTATCACTGGATATTAAGTCAGTGTATAACTTATCGGCACATTTGAACCCTGAGCCAAATCCCCATCCCTATTTTATATTTTATTTAAAGAAAGAGTCTCACTAAGTTTCTTAGCACCTGATGTTCACTGAAGCTGGAATTGAACTCATGATCCTCCTACTTCAGCCTGACAAAATACTGGGATTGATTTCAGTGTGCACCACTGCACTCGGTTCTGTTCACATATTTAATGCCAGCATTCCCTCTCTGCATTGTCAACTATTTTATTTTTTCTATTCAACATTATAAATGAATGCAGTATTTTTAATTTTTTTGAAAAGAACTTCATTGCAGTTTAAAGATTTTGCTTTCTCTTTGTGAGCATTTTACATGAGAGAAAAGAAGACAAGTAACTTGAAAATTTAAAAAATAAAAACAATGTCTGTTTCCTCCCTCTGTCTTCCCAGGCACATTCACCTTATCAAAACGTCTGATTTAAAATTTTTCTTTTATTACGTTCCTGTGTGATGCATCCTCATTCTAACCTTCCATATTGTGTTAAATGGGGGTTTCATAACTGCCTGATAAAATTGTGAAGAGATATCATATCTAAAGTCTGTTGCAGTTTCTAGTGAATATCCTTCTTTTTTTTTTTCTTCCAGAGAGCAGTATAAAGTACGAAGTTAAGGCACTTAAGGAAGTCTCTGAGAGCCCTTCAGATGTCAATGATCTTTTAGTTATACAGGGCTGGGACCCTCTGGGAAACTGAGGTACTTTGAAGACCATGCCCCTTAAAATGCAGTTTTTTTTCCAATTAAGACATAAAGTTCTCAAACTTATCGATCAGAGTAGCAACCAATTAGTTTATTAGAAGTGAAGTGAAAGAGGAAAAAGATGACACTCTGAAGAGAGAGAATTTTCTGTCTGAAAAGAGAACATGTCTTTCTTGCAGGCTCTCTTGCATTCCAGTTTTCTTGGAGATCTAAACAGAGATTCCAAAGGGTCCTTTCCAGGTACAGTTCTTGATTTTGTACTGAATATTAGAATAACATAAAACTCTCAAGTATTCACTGCCATGACAACTTTAGGTTAATTAGATTCATGCTCACCATTTCTAAATTAACTCATAAGCAAAATTGTTGCAGATTTTTTGGTTATTAAGAATTACCCTTGTTTCTCTGATTTTCAGAATCTGGTCTTTAGCACGTTCACAAAATTCTCCTGTTTAGAGTAACATAGGTTGCTCTTATAAACATTATTTTGAAACTGCATTTCTCCTGCAGATAACAGTTTGTTAAGGAATGTGACATATCCTGTCCAGCTAAGCCAGAAAGGATGCAAGTAAATTGCTTCATAGAAAATAAAGAATGGGGTCAGTATGTTGGTCCTATTCATTTCTTTCTTTATTTGTTTGTTTGATTATGGTATTGTGTGTTGAATCCAGAGCTAGCCTACCACTGAGCTACATCGCCAGCCCTATATTTATATTTTATTTAGAGACAAGGTCTCACTGATTTTGTTAGTGTCTCTTGGAGAAGTTACTAAGACTCGCTCTAAGTTCATAATTTTCCTGCCTCACCCTCCCAAACTACTAAAAATACAGGCATGTGGCACCATTACCAACCTAACATTTATCTAAAAAAAGTACTTCAGTTTTTTTTACCAGGTTCTGTAAATAATGCTATAATGAAAATAGACATGCAGTGGTTCTGTGATGTAATAACTCCAGTATTTTTTTTAGATTCATACCCAGAATAACATCTAGTGGAACATAAGCCTTTTTTATTTTAACTTTCTGAAGAACCTTAATACCATTTTCAAAAATAGCTTTATTCAATTGATATTCTCACCAATATTTTTTTCAACTGAGTCTTTTTATATGATGCTTGCATGCTCTGGAGTACCTATTATCTTTCAGATTTTTATATTTTAGTTCTTAATATTTTATTTACGTTTTGTTAGTCATAGATAGACAAATTACTTTTATTTTATTTATTCATTTTTATGTGGTACTGATTCTTAAATATAGTGCCACTGATGTGCTGTGCAAGCACTCTGCAACTAAGCCAGAACTCTATCCTCAGTCTTTGAGATTTTAAGCATAGGCATTCTGACAACACTGCACAAAGTGCAGGATATTTTTTATTTTACTGATACTTTAAATTACTGATGCAAGTGTGTTATATTCCAGGATTTCAAGTAGCCAGAGGAAGAGTGTCCTGTAAATATTTTCTGTGATGAAATGAAACAAGAATCTGCGATTTGTAAACTTTGTTAACACTACTGCTGAAAATTTTTGTCTTTGGAAGTGTTACAAACAATGCAGATCCA
Source organism: Callospermophilus lateralis (assembly GCF_048772815.1). NCBI lineage: Eukaryota > Metazoa > Chordata > Mammalia > Rodentia > Sciuridae > Callospermophilus > Callospermophilus lateralis. The sequence goes on from NW_027512570.1 coordinate 67,310, forward strand.
ATGGCTTGAAATACATCAAGATTTGCCCATGCTCGTCTCTATTGCTTTTAGCAATTGAAAGTTTAAGATACACTCCCTTGAACAGAAGTTGCTAATGTTAGACATTCAGTGCATGGAGAAACTTATTCTGAAAACCTACTGTTAGGCCTGGAATTATTAGTGGTGTAAACAAGGGTAGGTCAGGTCTCAGAAAGTGCTCAAATCTTACTGAGTCTTTCAGGAGATTGATTAATTTTCCCCTTTTGTACCCTTTATTGATTCAAGAGTGAAGTAATTCTTCCAACAAGAGAAGTTAGTAAAACCACTGGTAAATCTCTTTTTGGGAAAAACTGACACCTTTGAGATGTAATTTTTCTGCCCTGACTTCAGGTTGTGAAACAAATCAAAAGACTTACTTGGTTATAGAAGAAAACCACTTTGTAATTTTCACATTTACATTTCACTCCTTCTTTAACCAGTGGATAATTTTAGATAAAAATTACAGAAAATTTTAAAGTCAGTTTATATATTATCTCAATCTCCCCTTATTTAAGGTGCCTTCAAACTTGTAGGAATATTTCTCAAATATGTGGCACTTCAGTAAACAACTCAAATGCCCACGTGTACCCTAGCTTTTTCTACTCATTTGATTGTAGATATTCTTTCACTTGTCCAATGTATGTAAATCTCATAACTCATTTATGAATTTGTCAAAGTAACACACATAACATGAGTAAATGTGTATTAATATATTAGTAAAGAAAGGGTGGGTTAAAAGCCTTCTATTTTGCTCTATTTCTGTTATAGTCCAGCTGTGACGTGTTCCCCAAAAGCTCATATGTGAAACAATGCAGGAAGGTTTGGAGGAGAAATGATTGAGTCATAGCTTTAAAGTCCTCAGTGAATTAATCCCTGAATGAATTAACTATGTGGTAACTGAATTGATAGTGTGTGGCTGAAAAAAGTGAGAATTGGGGATAGAGCTTTGGAATCTAAATTTGTATATTCTCCCAAAAATGAATCTGTCTCTTTACTGTTATCACTATGTCAGTTGATTCCCTCTACCACACCCTTTTGCCATAATGTTCTGCCTCACCTTGAGCCCTGAGAAATGGAGCAGTATTCTATAGGCTAATACTTTTGAAACCCTAAGCCTGTAAATAAACTTTTATTCCCCTACAATTTCTCTGGTCAATTTGTTAGTCACATTGTTGAAAAAGGCAGCTAAAACAACTTCTAACTTGATCTCTCCTTAATATCTGCTCTTTGTGATGATTTTGAACCCAGTACCTTACATATTCTGCAAACAAACGCTCAGGAAAATGTGACCCATCTAACTTTAGATTGTATTGTATTATCCATTTGCTTCTAGCCTTATTTTTGATGCGGATAGGCTTAGACCATTTTATTTATCTCAAAAATACAAGAAATTACATGCATATGGATTCATCTTTGTGTTTGGTTCATACTATGACTCCTTGGATTTCAGTATTGTATTATACATTCATTATATACATCAGTTTCTCTTAATGATACTAATAGTTCATTTGATTCTCTGAAGCATAGGTTTTGGAGGTATTTCATAAATACTTTTCATTCCATGTAATTTTTTTTTCAGTCTCTTTCTTTTAATAGAGAAGCATGCTGAAATTTCTTTGTTAATGTTTTTTTCTTAGTTGTAATCATAATAACTTTATTTTATCTATTTACTTTTAGGTGATGCTGATGATTGAACCCAGTGCCTCACATGTTCTAGGTAAGCACTCTACCATAACCCCAGTCCTACATGCTAAAATATTGATGAAAATGTTATTGATTTCATTCAAGGAAAATTGTTTTCTTTGTAGTGATGTATAGTATCTAAACATGTGTGTAATTGGTTTTTTTAATGTCCTAATTCAAGTTTTATTTACCAGTAAATTCTACATATTTCCCTTTAAAATGTATATGCAATGTATGAAGTAGTATCAAAATGTTACCTTTATATAATACTGATGTGGTGTTTTTTACTGTTTGTTAGGCTGAATGTAGTGTGGCAAAAAATGTGTCTTGACAGTAGAAACCACTTTACTCACACTTTATTATTTTTACGTTTCTTATGTGCACATTATATTTTCTTTCACCTTACAGATTTCAACTGTATGGACCATGCAGCTCTTATTTTATATATTATTATGGTTTTTAAGAGCAGTCATATGTATAAGTTAATGTTACCGGTGGGGAAGTGTCATGTCCTTCAATAGGCACACATTTTTTTACAAAAAGATAGCCACTTATAATTAATCTGTAGTTCATGAGAACTTTTCCCTCCACATCTTCATGAATACTGTTTAATTTTATGTATTTGGTTATATTTTATTTTTTATGAGTACTGAACCCTTAGATATCACCTGTATAAAGAGAATATTCAAGTTATTTGACTGTTCTTCTCATGATGTCCTTGTCTTTTTCTTCCTGAATGTATTTATTCATGCATCAGGCAATTTATCTTACCTGTTACTTTGTACCATTTAATGGTATAACTTCATTTATTGATTATTTTAATGCCCAATTTATTAATTTGTTTAACATTTTGTTTTGTGCAACTTTGAACAGAAATAAGTTTCCCATTGCTGTGTGCTTCTTATGACTGAAATCAAGGGTGCCTTTCCATTCAAAACTAGACTCTAGTCTTAATATTATATGAGACAGAGTCTCAATAAGTTGTTAATCATCTCTGTGAAATTTCTTTTTTTATTATTATTATTGTTGTTATTATTTATATGAGGCAGTGGAATGCATTATAATTTTTATTACACATGTAGGGCACATGCTTTATGTCTCTTGCTGTATACAAAATATATTCACATCAATTTGTGTCTTCATTAATGTACTTTAGAGAATGGTTTTCATCAGATTCCACCATAATTGCAAACCCTCTGCCACCTCTCTTCTCCCCTACCCTGCTACCCTATCTAAAGTTTGTCTATCCCTCTCATGTCCCTCCCTACACCACTATGAATCAGTCTCTTTGTATTAAAGAAAACATTCAGCATTTGTTTTTGGGGGATTGGTTTTGTCATAACTTCTTAAGCAGTTGATACTATGAGCAATACCAACACATTCACAATAAAACTTACTTTTTCTTATAGTAACTATTGAATGTTTTATAATTACATATTGATTATCTTTGAAAGACTTATTGTGTTGCACTAAGCAAGATTAAAATCACTTTGTGTGTGTGTGTGTGTGTGTGTGTGTGTGTGTGTGACACAGACACCCCATAGATATGAAACTTTATTTAGAAAGGATGGCAATTTTCTACTCATCAGCACTGGAAACTTTCATTTTTCATTGTCTAATTGTAAAGATTTTTTTTTAAGATTCTGTTTTAGGGATAGGATTATGTCTCAATAGTAGGGTGCTCACTTAGTACATGAGAGGCATTGGGTTTGATTCTCAGCACCACATTAAAATAAAATAATAATAATACAAAAATTATATTGTGTCCACTAACAACTAAAAAAAATTTAAAATTCTCTTTTTGGTACACTGATCTCTCTAAGTTTATAACATACAATAATGTGTTGCATAGTGATCTTTTAGTCAGTGATGGAATTTATATACAACAACAGCTACAATATATAGCCTAAGATTGTAGTAGTCTAGAATCTAAATGTCAGTATACAGTATGATATTTGCAACAATGGCAAAGTCATTTTGAGTGCATTTCTTAGAGTGTATGCCTGTCTTTTAATGAGGCATTTTTATACACATACTATACATTACAAGAACTGATATAATTTTTGTATGACTGTTATATCTCAGATTTACCAAAGCATGCATGAAATTTTATTTGTCTATCAAAGATCAAGAATTTGACACCACTGACACATTAATGACCATTACTGGAGATTAGTTTATTTTGAATATTATATTATTGTTGTTGTTGTTGTTATTATTATTATATGGTATTGAATTCAAGGGCACTGAACTCCTGAGCAACATTCCCTGCCTTCATTTGCATTTTATTTAGATATAGGCTTTCAGTGAGTTGCTTAGCGCCTCCCTTTTGCTGAGGCTGAGTTTCAAATTATGATCCTTCTGCCTCTCCTATCTTGTTAGTTTCACAAGATTCTTACCTGCTTTTTTCTTTGACATCACATGCCTGCTATCCTCTCATGCTGTTCATTGCTGAACTCAGCAGTTTTAGATATTCTCCTTTTCACATTTTGACACCATTGTTGGCAGATCCAAGATCTTTAATTAGATAGTCCTTAATACACAGTTTCTCATTTTGACTCCTTGGTGTTCATGCTCATGAAGAACTTGAAAAGTGTTCAACAGATATCTATGAATGGTATAAAATGTGAAGAAAAAAATCTATAAAAAAAGTTAAAACATATTGACATTTATCTTTGGATAAATAATAAATTGTGAATTAAGGTAGCACCAGCACTATCTTATGGAGAAAAGTAAGCATATTCCAAGAAAGATAAGAAAAAAATAATGAGAGAAACAATAGAATAAAAATACATTTTTACTTTGAGAAATTGATTTTTGAGAACTTTCCAGCTAAATCTGGCACATAATTTTATAGGGGTAAGAGACACCCATGAAATTGATGCCTCACAAGTATCTAAACAAACTCATGGTAAGGAAACCTTTGACAGTAATACCTATAAAGCATGAGAATGAATCAAAGAAGGGTGATGAATACTCCTCTGTAAAAGTGCTTATAAAACATAATTTTTCATTGAATCCTAATGTAAAAGATTATTTGTGTGCATAGTGACTAGATAGTACTTTTTTCAGATGTACAAAAAGGGTAAGATGCTGATTAAAGTCACATCTTCTAGCTAGAATCATATGGAAGAGAACATAATTAATTTATAGAAAGAATGCTGTTTTATTTTTGGTCCTATTATTTATTTGTATTTGAACTTAATCTTCCACTAATGTGATATGCAACTCAAAATAATACAGTTATTTCTCTGAGTCCCTCATTTCTTGACTACAGAATGACAAAATTTAGATTTTGCCATTTCTTATATTCTTTATACCAGAAATCAGAGGGCTAAAGGTTACTTTAACTATACTTGGAGTTGGGGTTTTGGCTCAGAGAAAGAGCACTCACCTAGCATGTATGAGGAATGCAGTTTAATGTTCAGCTCCATACAAAAATAAATAAATAAATAAATAAATGTATATTGTCCACCTACAACTAAATAATAAATGTTAAAAATTACTGACTGATCTTTACTCAGACAATAATATTTTAACTTTACGTCTTTTATAAACAGTTCCATGAAGGGGCTGGAGTTGTGGCTTAGAGGAATATCACTCACGTAGCATATGTGAGGAAATGAGTTTGATTTTCTGCACTACATATAAATAAATAAAATTCTCTATAAAAAAACTCCATGACACAAATCAAAAGAAAATGAGACTATTTATTTATTAACAAATATTTAATAACACTGACTTCTCAGGAGAGTTTTGGTTTACACTTAGACCAGCACAAAAAAATTCCAGAGTTCTGTCAGAATTATGATTCTTTGTCTTACAAAAGTAGAGGATATATTTCAATCAGTGTATATACTTTTTGTTAGCTTAAAAAATAACTTTTTACTATGTAATTAGATACTATTCTTAAGAGTCATGAATTTTTGGTGGTTGTGCCAGGATTAAAATATAAATAATAAATTCTACATTGGAAAAAAATTTTAAGGTAGTATTTGTTTTAAAAAATTGGTAAACTGGGTAGTCATGGTGGTGCATGACTGAAATCTCAGTGGCTTTGGAGCTAAAACAGGAGGATCACAAGTTCAAAGCAAGCATCAGCAATGGCAAGACACTGTGCAACTCATTGAAACTGTCATAAATGGAATACAAAATAGCGCTCAGAATGTGACTCTGAGTTTAATCTCTATGACCCACCCCCCAAAAAATTGCTAAAATCCCAAGAGCATGCCTGTCATACCACCAGCTTGACAGGCAAAGGGAAGAGGAGAATTAAAAAAAAAAACAGGCTTAGAAACATAGCAAAACCCCACGCAACTTTGTGATAACCCTTTCTGAAAATTAAAATAAATAAATAAATAAAATTTTGGGGATGTGACCCGGTGGTAAAGTGTCCCTGTGTTCAATCCATAAATTCTTCAAATGGTAAACTAACTATCATGCAAATGAAAACAACAAAATATATTTATATTTTTAAAAATTATTTAGTTAGTACATACATTCCATTTTCAGATGCCACACACAAGCAACCAGATATCTAAAAACAGGTTTTATATTAAAGTTATGAAACTTGCAAATGTCTCTCAAAACTAGATCAAGACTTCTCAGCAGACTAGACACTTTCTATTGAGCTGCTTGTGCTATTACTTGGATGTTTCTTAACTAAACTTTTCCTAGATAAATAAAACTGGAAAAAAAATTTAAAACTAACAGGGATATCCTCCATGCAAGCCTCATAGATATGCACACATATATGTCTTGATATTATATACCTCTTTTTGCCACTTCATAAATTATAACATTTTAGTGACAAATTGAATGGAAGAAACACTTTATAATCATATGTCATGGGTGAGCTGTATTTGGTCCTGTAAGGAACAAGATTTATCTGTTAAAAAATTAGGGTTACTACTCTCTGAACAGAAGGATAAGAACTGTCATGAAATTCAGACATTTCAATGATTCACTGAAGACAATTTATTTATTTATTTATTTTAGGTACCAAGTTTTTTCATTTCTAACCAATAATCTGGACATGTCTCAACTTTTTTAAATCTCTTTTTGTTAGACTTTTAATCATGTAATGACATGAGACAGCGATTATGTCACAAAGAATGATAAATATATCATGGCAATCCCCATTTCAAAACCGTACAATGATATCACCATTCAGATATCTGTGACTTGTGAATTTTTACTGTAGAAATTATAATTGTTTTACTGTAGGGGACTGAGCATTCAAAACTAATAGTCACATTTTAAACAAATCCATAAAATTAAAAATAATTATTAAATTTTATTAGGAATTTTGATTTGATATGCTCTAATATTATTATTAGAGCATAGTGATTAATTTTATTGATAGTTGAATAATAATAATTAATTTTATTGTTTTAAAATTTTAATGCATTTACCAAGTTAAAATACATTATTTCATTCACATTTTAGCATATTAAGTATGAGCAACTATGGTTGCAAGAGTTTTTTGTTTGTTTGTTTGTTAGTTAGTTTTTGTGTTGTTGCTGTTGTTTTTCAGAAAAGCCTTTAAATGAAAAAAAAATAACTGAATTGGCAATTTCAGGTGGATTTCCCAATTTTTCACAGCAGAATTAATTAAAGCACTGGGTGATGGTCACTGCACCCAGTCATCATTTTCAATATAGACCTAGAACATTATCAGGAGAGCATGTCAAGATTTACAACATCAAACAAGGGTTAGATATAAACATAGATATTAGGCCAGGGTAAAGAGCTCATGAATTACATCTTGGAGCATTTCAAGTACAACATCTGAACATATACTTTAAAATTTAAATGAATACATAAATTAAGACTGAAATATTTCACAAAAATTTTATAACTGAAATATTAGATCATTATTTCATGCAGAGCAACTTGTAAATTACAGAGCAGACATCAATTGTAAATGATCCAAATGCTAATGAAAGTTAAATGATAAACCTTGTTCTAAAAGATAAGCATTGCAAATCTAAAAATAAAAAATTCTCAGAAATTTGAATTATTATGAGAGGTATGAGAGGTGACATGATGCTGCATGTGGAAAATTCTACAACAGACCTATGTGACGTGGTCACAGTCAAAACACAGGTGCATTAAATTATTTTATGAAATTACCTTCACACCATGTAAAAACTATCAGAAAATTATAAATTTTTGAAAATTACAATGCCATCCACAAGATATTTCTGTCTCTCTGACTCTTAAAATAAAGTTATTATATCTAAATCTCTTTGAATATTCTCGTTTGAAGCATTTGGACAAAAAATATTGAATTCTAACAAGTGAGGACTTAATGACACTAATGAAACACTCAGAACATGGGTAAGTATCAAAATAATTACACTAAATGAAATACGTTAGACACCAAAAACGGTATTAAGTAGTTTGATTTATCTAAGTTCTTGATGATATGAATTTAATGTACAAAAACAGCAGAAGAAGAAATATTCCTGAGAATGTGGAAATTGATCCATAGGGTATACTTATATCAAAACATACCCATACGTAGGATAAATGTGTGTGCATAATTTTAAGTGTACCTAAATGAAGCTATTAGAACATTTTAGCTATTAAAGCAAACTTTCACTTCGTTGACAACTACTCATTACAAATGTAAGAGTTACCCTTTAACATTTTCTTATGTTGCAAAGCAATCCACATTAGATTTAACTAAAAAAAAAGACAAAAACTCTGTTAAAATAAATTGGACACTCCAAACCTTGTGTTTATGAGAAACCAATGGCCACACTGAGCTTCTCAGTTATGGACCTGTGCTCTCTGCAGAGCTACAAACACCATCTTCACCATTACTTCAAAACCTTAGAATGTTTTCTCTTGAAAGCAGTTGTGGTGAGCAGTAAACTGGTAGCATGTCATACTGGTTTTTCTAATTTATTCATTTCCTTATTATTTTTGACAGAAAGCCTATTTAGCGTCCTCTATGTCTTGAGATTTGTAGGCCTTGGTTTTATTTGGAGGGGATGAGGGTATAGAGATAATATAATGCTCTTTGGATTTGACAGGAGGAAGAATGAAAAGAGTCTCTACACCCTGTGTTTTCAGGGATGTGCTATAGGAGAACCATCAAATTTCTGTTTGCCATTGTGAAGTTGAGTTGATTTCCCACTTTGTTATAATTTAGAAGATGCAGAAAATAAAGGGGATAATGAGAGGTGCTTGTGTCCATGTTGACTAGGTGGCAGATGAGGTAATGGGTAGAGTTTGCTATAGAGTTCAGCTTATTGAAATAAGTATATGTGGGTGCTGAGAGACTGGCTTAGTATCACTCTGAGAATATGTGCTTTGCTAGTTTGCAGAAATGGAAAAAAAAGAAGCTATATATAGCACAAGGCAAGTATATGTGTTAGGTTTCTCAGAGCAGGAAACAAACCAGACCTCTGTGTAGGGAACTAGGCAAAGGGAATTGGCCTATGTTCCTGTGTGGAGGGGAGGTTTTTCTGTAGAAGACCAAGCCACCTAATAATTGCTAGCCTCGGTACCTGTACTTTTCCATATTGCCCTTAGTTAACTGGCTCTCTCTTGACTCCACCTGCAAACCAATACTACACCTTCTATGGTATAAATGCCAGTGCATATTCCTACACTAATCACACCTCCCTTTATGAATCTTCCATTATTCTTTAATTACAGTCTGCCCTGAGATAGTAGGGGTGCCATCCATCAAGGCCAGTTCACTGCAAACACCATAGTTTCTACCTATCCCCCACTCACTTCAATAACTTTTTAACAAACAGAAAGTACCTGTAAAGGCTCAGTGCTATCACTATACAACACTTGAATGTTCAAAGTCAGTCATATTATCAATGCAAAACAAAAGGTCAACCACCAAAATCTACTTCTGTCAAATGTTATTATCTTTGAAGGTAGTGTTTTAATTTTCTTTTAAAATGAATTATTAAATTTTTCAGTATACCTTTATGTATGAATAAGATGTTGGCGATTGCTTAATTTATGACACCACTTAATGACCTAATTTTTATGTTATTATTTTTTATGTATTCATTAATTAAATTATTTTTTTAAATATGATAACATAATGCATTACAATTCATGTTACATGTATTTATGCTTGCCTTATGCTCTATATAACTTCTTTTTCCCCTTTTTTTCAAACTAGCAAAACACATATTCTCAGAATGATACTGTGCCAGCCTCTCAGCATGCATACATTCTTATTGCAATAAGCTGAACTCTAAAGCAAAACAAACCCATTACCTCATCTGTCACCCAGTCAACATGGACTAAGCACCTATCATTATCCACTTCATTTTCTGCATCTTCTAAATTTTAGCAAAAGTAGAATATCAACTCAACTTCCTTCATTTATTACATGTATTGAACACAATTTTTTATATCTCTGGTTGTACACAAAGTAGATTTATATCTTGTGTGGCTTCATACATGTACTTAGGGTAATGATAATAATTACATTCCACTGTCCTTTTTACCTCCATGCCCCCTTCCTTCCCTTCTCTCCCCTTTTATCCTTTTCCTTATCTGAAGTTAATGTAATCTTTCCATTCTGTTCCCTAACACATAATGCTATGAATTAGCATCCTTACTGAGAAATCATTTGGTGTTTGTTTTAGGGTGATTTGTAAATTTTACTTAGCATTATATTCTTCAGCTCCATCAATTTTTTCTGCAAAAGTCATGATTTTTTTCCCCTTTAATGGCGAGTAATATTCCATTGTGTACATATACTACATTTTTTCCATTTATCTACTGAAGGGCATCTATTATGGCTACACAGTTTAGCTATTTGAAATGTGCTGCTATAAATATTGATGTGACAGTGTCTCTGTAGTATGCTGTATTTAAGTCTTTTGTGTAAGAACAAGGAGTCTGATTGCTCTGTCAAATGGTTCCATTCCAGTTTTTTCAAGGAGTCTCCATACTGCTTTCCAGATTGGCTGCACCAATTTGAAGTCCCACCAGCATTGTATGAGTGTGCCTTTTACCACACCCTCACCAACAATTATTGTTTTTTTTCTTAAATGACTGGAGTAAGATGAAATCAGAGTAGTTTTGATTTGCATTTATCAAATTGCTAGACATGTTGAGCAATTGTTTATATGTGTGTCAATTGATTGCATATCATCTTTTGAGAATTGTCTGTTCAGTTATTTGGCTCATATATTGATTGGGTTATTGTTGTTTTGGTTTGCAGATTTTTGAGTTCTTTATATATTCTATAACTTAGTTCTATATCTGATGTGCATGTGGTAATAATTTGTTCCCCATTAGTAGGCTCCCTATTTACTTAACCAATTGTTTCTTTTGATGAAAAGAAACTTTTTAATATAGATCCATTTTATTTATTGTTGCTTAATATAAATCATAGTGCTCTGAAGTCTTATTAAGAAAGTCAGGCACTAACCAGATAGATTTGGGCCTATTTTTCTGTTAATATACACAATGTCTCTGGTTCAATATTTAGGTCCTTGATTCAATTTGGGTTGAGTATTTTGCATGGTGAGAGATAGGGGTTTAATTTTATTTTATTGTAAATAAATTTCCAAATTTTCCATCATTATTTTTTGAAGAGGATATCGTTTTCTCCAATGTACATTTTTTATGCTTTTTGTCAAATATAAGAGAGCTCTAATTATGGGCATTGGTCTCTATGTTATCTATTCTATACCATTAGTCTACAAGTCTATCTTGTTGCCAATACCATACTGTTTTTTGTTATTATTGATCTGTAGCATAGTTTAAGGTCTAGTATAGAGATGTCACCTAATTCACTCTTCTTGCTAAAAATTGCTTTAGCTATCCTGGGTCTCTTATTTTGTCAGATAAATTTCATGACTGCTTTTTCTACTTCTCTGAGGAATGTCATTGGGATTTTGATTGAAATTACATTAAATCTGTATAGTGCTTTTGGTAGTGTGGTCATTTTGACAATATTAACTCTGCCTATTCAAGAAAAAAAATAAATCTTTCCATATTCTCATGTAATCTTTGATCTTTTTTCCATAGGGTTCTGTAGATTTCATTGTAGAGATCTTTCAGCTATTGTTATGTTGATTCCAAAGGATTTTATAATTTTTATACTATTCAAAGTTAGTAGTTTTTCTCATTTCCTTTGCAGAAGATTTTTTATTGATATTCAAAAATGCCTTTGATTTTTGGGTGTTGATTTTGTATCCTGCTACTTTACTGACTTCATTTACTAGTTCTAGCAGTTTTCTGATGGAATGTGTCGAGTCTTTTAGGTATAGAATTATATTGTCAGCAAATAGTGCTAATTTGAGTTCTTCCTTACTTATCCATATGCCTTTAATTAATTTTATTTGTCTAATTGGTCTGGCCAGTGTTTCAAGAATTATGTTAAATAGAAGTGGTGGAAATGGGCATCCCTGTCTTTTTCCAGTTTTTATAGGAAATGCTTCCATTTTCTGCCTTGGTGTCCTAGAATGGTGCTCCCCAATCTTGTGGCCATTGTCCATGTAATCCATCAAATTGAAAAACTCAGCTTTTTTGTAACAGGATCTATATACCAAAATATCATGTGCTTGAAGCTACTGAATTAGGCAGGATAGACACCGAACATTTCCATAATCGTGAAAATTATTGAATGATGTTGTTCTATAAATCACCAGGAGCAAATATTATGGATAATATGACCTATTGAGAGTTCAAATCTAGTACCTTTCAACAAATACCATGTAAATGTAGCAAAACTCCTGTAATGAGGTGGATGCACCCCTGCATCACCTGACCACAATGATCTCATCTGAAAGAGATCAGAAGTATGGCACAACCTTGAACCTCAAAAAATCTTACAGAGGCGAGGCCACAATGATGTCTTATAGTCAAGTTCATGGAATGTTGAGTTCATGGCATACATTAAGAGTGCCTGAGTGGCAACAAACTACCCCATGCTAGGTTGTGTGAAGAGCAAAATACTTACCTCTTAGGCACAGCCCTGGGCATGAGGCTGTGTGTTGAATTCCCTGCTCTTGCTCCATTGCTCACTCCTTGATTGGTCACTGTAGAAATTGCATTGCTGGGTGCCTGTAATCTGCTAAGCTACTGCCTGAGTATATATACATGGTAACTTCACAATAAAATGGGACCTGTTTCCTGCTTGATGTCCAGAGGTCTTGATTAGTGACTTCACAGACACAGTCTCTTCTACAATTTTCCATGAAACCCCTTCCTGGACGAGAAAGAGCACACATAAACATCAGTACATAGCATTTGTCTTTTTTTGAAGGATCAAAAAAAAAATCCTTGTAATGTGACTCTCCTGACCTCTAATGAATGTCAGTATGTTTGCATTTCCATCACCACATCTTCAATATTTGGATATTTACTCACTTAGTCTTTGTACCAGAGAAGGTTATTCTTCCATTAGAAAAGACTGGGTGATCTTTTCTTTTTTTTAAGCATTTATTAAGGTGGAGATAATGAAAAGAACTTTCTGTATCCTGCCATTTTCTACAAATGACAGTTCCTTCATACTATTTTAAGCAGGATTTAGTTTGTCCATGAGTCCCCTTTTTTTTTCTTTTAATCTATGCAGCAGGTTTTACTTTTCTTCATGCTGCTTTTCACATCATACCTACAAGTCAACTGATGGAGCTATGCTGAGTGAGAAAAAAATACCAATAAATTGATATTAGATAGGCCTACCTACATCTTCTATGAAGGTTGTAACAACTGAGTTGTTGCCTCAGATTATTGGGAGAAAATAAATTCAGTTTAAACTCACTAAGCTTGTAATATTTTAGCCTAAATTCACTCTCCACAGAGAATTTTAGGTCCTCCAAGGCATCTATTCACCACAGGATTCTGCAAAGTAACCATGGATCCACTAGCTACAACATAAATCAGGGAATCATCCCATAATTTATTTGAGACCAAACCAAACCAGTAACTGTTCCTCTTCTGCAGGATTCAACACCCTCACCATGAAAGTCATATTCACTAATGAAAAAAAATGTAGTACAATTTTCAACTGCATTGACCATATGCAACTTTGGTTTGATTTTGATCAAAGTATTAATTTAATCACTAATGAAACATTTTAACTGAAAAAAAATCATGATATACACTTTCAAAAGTATTTATTTTCTAAATGTTTATTTTCTAGATGTAGGTGGACACAGTATCTTTATTTAATTTATATGTGACACTGAGGTTTTAACCCAGTGCCTCACATGTGCTAGTTGATCACTCTACCTCTGAAGCAAAATCCCAGTCTCTCATGATATACACTTTGATGTCTACGTTTTTGTTTAAAAGAGTGTTTTGATTCTTCCAAGTTTTTCTGTGGATAAGCAGTTTACTTATTTTATTTATTCTATTTATTTATTTTCTTTGCACCTGTAATGAAACCCAGGGGCACTTAATCACTGAGCCACATCCCTAGCCCTTTTTTCTTTTTTATTTTGAGACAGAATCTTCCTAACTTTCTTAGAACATTTCTGAGTGGCTGAAGCTGGATTTGAATTATGATCCTCCTGCCTCAGCCTCCCAAGCTTCTGGGATTACAGGCATCATTTTCATTATGTTTAAATAATTTGTCATTTTATGAATATTTAAAAAAACGTGCCGAACATTTGGAATCTTTAGTTGTAGGCAAATTTTGAAATGGGCACAAACACTGGTAGGATTAACTAGTTCTTGTGTTCTATTCCATAAATACAACAATATATGATATGATTCAAAATTACTAGAAGAAAGTAAATGTGATAAACAAAATGAGAAATGATAAGTATTTTAGGAGGCAAAATGATAATTACACCATTATTGTTAATATATGTGTCAAATTACTATATTGTATGATAAAGATATACTTGTGTCAGACTGGAGTGGTGGTTCAGTGATAATCACTTTCCTTGCATGTGTAAGGCACTGTGTGCAATCCTCAACATGACATAAAATAAATAAAGGTATAACAATTATCTACAACTAACAAAGAAATTAAAAAAGATATATGTGTAAATTAAATTATAAAGTTATGAATAGTTGCACATATATATCGAAGTATTTTCCCCAAGATATGTATTAATTCAAAAGAAAAATATAGTAACTTTATAGTGGATAGACCCTTTAGACATCAACTTAACTAAGTGATCAAGGTCATCACCACCAGTAATCAAACATGTTGAAGACATGAGCCTCTTGATATGGTGAGCTGAGAAGGAGCCAGCACCATTTCTGTGGTATTGCCAAAACTGCAGAGCCTCCCTCTGATCTTGAGAAAACACAAGATAACCCACAGTTCTACAAAACACTTGTTCCTCAGTGCTGTCAAGATCATGAAAGATGAGTATAGACTGAGGGAATGTCACCAATGTTAAGGTCTGTAAACAAGTCAGGATGGCGCCTGGCATTTTGCCAGAGGGAGTGGTTTGTGAGGTGGTGCCAGCAAGCCATTAACTGTCATTCCTTGACTGCTGTATCTAGTTTATGTTAATTAAGATAAGCTGTGTGGAATGTGTATATACCCGTCCTGTCCTACAATTAATGGCTCCGACTCCTGCTGTATCAATCTACACAAGTTGTTCCTCACCCCCTGGTTATTTTGCTGCAGCCGGACTGCGGCAACCAATTGATCAGGGACACAAAAGAGAAATAACAACTAAATGCAGTGTGGTGTCCAGAATGGGGTGATGGAAGCAGGAAAGGTTCTTGGTAGAAAAAAGGGAAATTCCAATAAGGGCTGTTTTTTTTTTTTTTTATGTACTGGGGATCTAACTCAGGACTGCTTTACCATTGAGCTACATCCCCAGCCCTTTTTTATTTTCATTTTTTTTATTTTGAGACTGGGTCTCATTAAATTGCTTAGGGCCTTGTTAATTTGCTGAGGCAGGCCTCGAATTCCCTATCCTCCTGTCTCAGCCTCCTGAGCTGCTGGGATTACAGACATGCACCACAGTACCCAGCATCCAATAAGATGTGAAGTTCAGGTGATTGTACTGAACTAAGGATAAGTTCTCAGGCTTGATCATTTACTAGGGTTATGTAAGATGTGAATATTAGGGAAGGCTAGGTGAGGGGTGTACTGAAGCTATCTGTTCTATTTTTGGCAACTTTTCTGTAAATCTAAAATTAGGTCAAAATAAAAGTTTTAAAAAGTTGCCACATTGAAAATTTAGGGCAGATGCCTGGAAGGCCTCATGGGAAATTTCACTGCTCTGCCTGTCTTTGGATTTGAGATTGGGAGACCTCCTGTTCTCAGAGCATTAAAGCACCCACCAAGATTTATTCAGTCATTCTGGCCTATGGTTGGCCAAATGGCTTATTCATTTAGGACAGACTGACCCCCCTTTCTCCTCTGCAGTATGGAGCCCTGAGCCCCCCACCCCACCTTGGGATTCTCATCCTGACTGGCAGTGGCTGCGAGGTGAGGCTGCAGCAGTCTGGGGAAGGCTTGGCAGGTGAATGAGAGGGTGCTCCAGAGGGAGGGAGGCTCAGACAGTGTTTAGCTGCAGAGTGGGGCTTAGCAGAGGCGAGGGGGAAAGGGAGGGGGGCTCTCCTTCTCAAGGGGCCCTTTCATGTTGAAATCAGCCATCATGAATGCTGGGGGCCCAGGAGCCTAGCCGTGGAAAATGTGAGAGGCCCATTATGTCCCCTCATGTGACATGTCCTCTGTGGCTCCCAGCGGGCCAGCCAGGATGCATTAGGAGAAGTGTCGATGTGCACCTGGGGCGGGGGAGGGTCCCATCAAGACATTGACCAACTCAGGGAAGAGAGATTTGAAGAAGCAAGTTCTAGACTCTCCTGATGCTGGAGGGGAGGGTGGACTGGGCACCCTGTGGGCTTCAGGATCAGGGGTGGGGCAATTGGCAAGAATCCAAGAGAAGGCTCTTGTCCCAACCCTCTCCAATGCCCCGAGTAGCCTGCTTCTCGCCAGCTCTGAAGGTGCAGACCCTGCCAACATACCTCCAGGGACAAGGAGGTCACTCTATCCTGGGAGAGCATAGGGTCCTGGCATTGGTTCCACCTCTGGATTCAGTTTTCATTCCCAGCCAGGAAATCTGGGACATTGGACAGGGGAGGCTGTGGCCCCATCTTCCCTGGTACACTCTCAGCCCAGGAGTGACCCCTGCTGTCTGGACAACCCTGGAGGCAGAGGACTATGCTGGCTAGCTCTGCATGGATTGTGCTGGGTGGCCCTGCCAGCCCCCTCCCCACCCCGCATTCTGTGTTGCTCTCCGCTGGCCTACAAGGTTCTCTTCAAATGTACTGCCACAGGAGGGAGGTGGGTGAGGCCAACATCTGGACCAAGGGGACATCATTGGCCCCCACAGCTGGAGCTATCAGCAGCCAATGTTTACCCAGACATTATTTGCCTTTGTAAGTTCCTGGCCCCCAACATGCCCCCCCCTGAGGAGAGGGTCCTGAGCCTCCTCCCCACGACTGGGCAGGGATGGACCAGAGAGCGCAGTGGCTGGCTAGAGTTCAGATCCTCCCAGCAGCTTCAGCTGCCTGAGAGAAGAAAGCGCTAGCCAGCTGGGCTGTCCCTGCAGAGGTGTGGACACGAGTAGGAAAAGGCCATGGAGAAAGTGTGAGTGGACCCTGGACACAGCATGGTGCAGAGAGGAGGGCCAGACCTCTGGAATATTTCAGAACCTTGCTGGCTGACCTTGGGCCAGTCTGTTCCTCTGTATCCTGTGCCACCAAATGGGAAGATTTCCTTGCCACCTGATTGAAAATAGTCTCTGTCAGCTTTTTTGCTGCACTATGGAAGGACCCAACCAGAACAATTGTAGAGAGGGAAAAGTTGCCTTGGGGGCTCAGGGTTTTAGAGGTCTCAATGCACAGACAGCAGGCTCCATTCCTCAAAGTTTGAGGTGAGCTGAACCTCATGGCGGAAGAGTGTGGTAGAGGAAGGGGCTCACATGATGATCAGGAAGTAGAGGGAGGCTCCACTTGCCAAATACAAATATATATCCCAAATAATTGGCCCATGACCCTCCTCCCCAGGCACACCCCACCACTTCAGTCACCACTCAGTCAATCACTATCAGGGGATTAATTCACTGAGGGGTTAAGACTCTTACAACCCCATCACTTGTCCTTCAAAACCTCTTGCATTGTCTCACAGCTAAGTCATTTGGGGACCCCTCACATCCAAACCAGAACAGCCTCCTGCCACACCTATCCCCTCCCGTGCCTTATTGCTCTTTATAGCGTATGTTCCAACACGCACCCCTCTGCCGGAGCACGACCACCAGGAGGGCAGGCAGGACCTCACTTTACTGTCACTGCTCCCTGGCATCCAACCAAGCTTCCACAGCTCTTCCCTAGCTTGCCCCTCTCATTCCATCTGCTTCAAGTGACATTGTGGATTGGGGTCAGAGAAGGACAGACCATGTTCTGTGGTGGCAGGCTCTGGCCAGAGAAGTTTTCTCCTGGAGCACAGCGAGTCCCAGGTGGGCAATATCGTGGGAAAGAGTATTATGCCTTCATGATAATAGAGTACGCATTCACATGAGGAACCAGATTCAGAGATGTTCCATGACTTACCTAAGGTCACACAGCCCCAATGTTACAGAACCAAGATTTGAGCCCCGGTTCAAGGTTTCCTCTTTACTCTGCTGCCTTCTGTAAAAGATGTTCGAAGTTCTCATTTGATTTCCCAGGACACCTGTGTTCCACACTCCATTGTATCTATACATTCTTTCTATATCATTGCATCCTCAACCCCAACCTGGTTGATGAGCACAGAAGACAACATGAGCCCGATTTCACAGACCAGAGAGGAGCCTGTAGCCACGCAGCCAGTAAATGGCATCATCTAAACTAAGCTCAGGTCAGTCTCATGTTGGCACATTGCCCTTAACCTTCTTCCAGGCTGGGACTAAGCTTTCAGGTCTCATTGGCTGGCACGGGGCTCCTGACCTCCCAGCCTGCATTAACACACCCGTGCTAAAAGCTTCCCAGGGACCTCACCCTGGACAGAACCTGCTCCCTTTACCCCATCCACAGGGTCATTTCAAAAACCCCTGTTGGCCCTCCAGTGAAGAGGCAAAGGGTGTCCAGTCTGCCAGGGCCCAGGAAACAAGGTAAACCTTAGGCTACCATGGAGCACCTACAAAATACTCAGACTAAAGGCAGCTGCAACTTGACTCTTGCTGAAAGCCAAGCATCAATCTAAAGAATATTTACTGCATCTCTGCAATATGCCTGATATTTCATGAAATCATTTTTTTTTATTTTGTGGAATTGGGGATCAAACCCACAGGTGTCTTTATCACTGAGCCTTATAACCCTGGCCCTTTTTACTTTTTTATCTTCATTTTTTATTTTGAGGATCTCACTAAGTTGCCCAAGCTCACCTGAAGCTTTAGATCCTCCTACCACAGCCTCCTGATTCACTGGGATTGCCAGGAATGTGTTTTTTTGAATCTGAAATACTTTTATGAAAAGGCATGAATTAGTCCAGTGCTTGCTATGCGGGATATAGTCACCACATAAAATCCATGTGAATCTTTACAGAGTCTTGAAAGAGGGGCTACAGATATCACCCCCATTTTGCAGATAGGTAGAGTGAGACTCAGAAAAGCCAAGCCACATGTCCAGGATCTCCAAGGTAGCAAGTGGCAGGGCAGGGAATAGAACCCAGGTTTTCCCAACAAAAAGGCTATGTCCTTCAGGCCTATAATCCCAGCAGCTTTGAAGGCTAAGGCAGCACGATTGCACGTTCAAAGCCAGCCTCAGCAACTTAGCAAGATGCTAAGCAAATTAGCAAGACCCTATCTCTAAATAAAATATAAGAAGAGCTAGGAATGTGGCTCAATGATTGAGTGCCCCTGAGTTTAATCCCCAGTTCTTAAGCCATGTGCTGTCTGTCCCTTCCTATGAGCAGAGGGCCCTGCACTTTAGCCTCACTTCCTCAGACATGCTTTTAGGAGCACATTCTACTTCCCCATGTCTGGACATGCTCACTTGACAAGTGGGAGGAACACTGGGGAGGCTCCTAAGCAGGCCTCCGGCTATGGGGGTGGACCCAGGATGCCCACCATTGTCACACCAAGTTCAACCAACAGGTCCCACTCACTGTGCCCCAAAGCAAAGGCAGTCTGTGTAGTAAGGAGTCCCCTTCATGATGGTCCCTCAGAGCTCCCGGGGGCTGCCTGGTGGTGCCTAGGAGGGGACTGGGGGGATGTCCCTCCCTCTGGGTATTTGGGAGCTGGTGCCCAGGGAGCCTCCAGAGGATGATGATGTGGAACTGGAGCCACTGGCCCTTCCCTGTACATGATGAGCAGGGAGTGTGTTGATGGATATGCTGATTTCACTATCCCACACACCATTACCATCTAGAAGTTGGCAGCCTTATGGGTGGGGAGGGGAGGGGAGGGAATTCACTAACTTCCTCATGTGTGTGGTGGCATCCTTTACTCTTCAATAAAGGCCAGGGACCTGATTCATTCCTGGAGGCCCGAGAATAGAGGCACCGCACTCCCTGGGTCTCTCCCTCCTATCCACCCTCCTCCTGCAGTGGTCTTGCCCTTGGCCAGGGCTCCCCCCCACTTCTGGGGGTGCCAGAATGATGGGAACCCAGCTGTCCACCTTCCCCACAACTCCATGCTTCCCCATCCCATGGTCATGTACAGGGAGCAAGAAATGGACATCTTGGTGTTGGAGGTGTGAGGTGCAGGCGCCTCAAGGCCAAGAGGGAAGGGAACCCAGAGGGCTTCCTGGAGAGGGAGGTTAGGGGTCCTTGCTAAGGGGCGAGTTGGGGGCGGGGAACAGCCTGAACAATGGCTGAGAGGTGGGGCCACCAGCGGATGTGAGGGGCTGGGCGGGTGGAGAGGAAGGGGAGGGATGGGTGGATGCTTCTAGAACAGGCCTCCCTGAGTGGCAGCCCCTGTCCTCTCTACCCACGCCCACTGATAAGGCCTGGGCATGGACAATGGGGTCAGGAGGGATGCCTGAGGCTCATTCATTGCCCAGGGCCCTGGCGGGGAAGCCAGCTAGGAGGGCAGCACAGCAGGGTCCCCCCGAGAGCTGTCCTGGTTGACAAAGGCGGGCTGGGGGCAGGAGGGGCTGGAGAGGGTGACATTCTCCCTCGAGGCCGTCTGTGGCCTGCTCCCCCAGCACTCAGGAGACACAGGACAGCTGTACAAACACTGAACAGGGAGTGGGGCACCACGAGGTTGGGTGCTGGGAGGTAGGGAGGCCACCGTGCCTGGGTGCGCTACGCCCCGTGTGT
Source organism: Callospermophilus lateralis (assembly GCF_048772815.1). Lineage (NCBI taxonomy): Eukaryota > Metazoa > Chordata > Mammalia > Rodentia > Sciuridae > Callospermophilus > Callospermophilus lateralis. The sequence goes on from NW_027512570.1 coordinate 88,227, forward strand.
TTGGCCTGTGCTGGACGGGCACCTGCTGGGAGTGTGGGATGCAGGGCAGAACGAGGGTCTGTCCCCCTGTGTGTACGTAAGTGTGCTCATGAGTAAGACAGATCGGGCGTGGGGGGTCGGTGCATGCATCATGGGGTGGGTGCGCATGGTCTGCGCATGTGCAGGTGGACCGACTTTGCCAGTCCCTTCTGCTCGGGCAGTGATGCTGGTGCAGGGGTGTGACGTCCACGCTAGTAAGCGTGCGCTGGCCCACACGCATGGATGTGTGTATGCGTGCTGCACTAGGAGCGCAGTGTGACAGGCTAACACGGTGGAGGCCCGAGGCTGGCTTTAGTCCTGGAGCCCACGAATCCCCAGGGCATTGTCCCTGTCGGTGCCCAGCGAGTCCCCAGGCCCATCACCTTCGCCCCTCACCTTGGAGAGGGCATAGTGGTGGCCCCATATCCTCTCTAGAATGGTTTCCGTGGACATCCATCCCATGCCTCTGCACCCCACCCCGGGCTGCGCTCACTCCAGAGGTGCAGGTGACGGTGGGGGCAGGTGGCAGTGGTGCCGGCACGAGGCAGGTCCGTGTGTGTCCCTGAGCCACAGTCTGGCTGGAAAGCTGAGGGGACCTGGTCCCTGGTCTCCATTGGCCAGATTCCCTGTCTGCCCTTCCAGGACAGTCCCCCAGAGCCACCAGAGCCCCGCCAGGGGGGACCCTGACCTAGGAGTTGGGGCACCCCAGGCTCATGGCCCTGGCCCGCACCCACCCCTTCCCACCTCGACCTCCTTCTTGGTGAAGAAAACACCGAGCTTCAGCCCTTGGGCGACAGAGGTGCCTGAGCCCTCCAGGTTGAGTGGAGACGGAAGGGACTGGTGTGGCTCCTCTCTCCTCCTGTCTCTGGGTCTCTCCAGCCAGTCAAGCCCCCACAGCTCACACACTTTTTAAAATGTCAATAGACTGTCACTCACTTTTCTTGTTATACTTCTTAAAATGAGGGTTTCCTCTAATCGATGGCGGGAGGTGACACTGGAGTCACGGGCTTGGCATTATTCCTGTTGAGAGGAGATGGACTGTGGAGAACTCATCAGCTTTCATATTAACTATTTTATTTATAAGGATTTTCCTAATGTCATGAATGTGCCAGGCCTGGCTTCTTTGTGCCCACTCTGGAGAGAAGGGGGACTGAGCATGGCCCAGGTGGGGTGGCTTTCTTTACACCGAATCCCAGAATCCTAGAGGAAGTGACCTTCAGCAGTGTAATGCAACAGTTTCTAATTGCACACTGCTGGTGGTGGGGAGCTCACTCCCGACCAAGATGGCCCACCTCAGGTACAGTCTCAAACTCCTATCCTACCCTCACGGGCCCTGGTACTGTTCTCTGAAGCGAGGGAGGAAATCTCTCCAGAGTCCCACTTAGGGTCCTCCTAGGAATCCCTTCCCACTCTAAAATACCCCCATTAGTCCTTTGAATCTCTCTCCATCCCTTCACCATCTTAGTGAGTCTCCAAAATATACCCAGAATTCTCTTCCCCAAGATCAGGAAGACCAATTGAGACTTCTGTGGGTTACCAAGACCAGTGTCTCCCAAGGTCACTTCTGAAATGTCTTCATTCTAGTCACATTTATAAGGATCTTATGTTCAAATGAACGTTGCAAGTGCTGGGTTAAAGAAATATTAGAAACTTCCTTTGCAGAAGGACTTATCAGGGACTTATATGACTCATGTACCTGAGACTCCAAACCAGATACAGGAGGTTGAGTTCGGGTGCATCTGGACTTGTCAGAAAGTCATGCTAGAAGGGACACACTTAAACTGCTCTAGAGGCAGATCTGGGTGAGAATTCCAACTCCGCCATGTGTTACCTTCGGGACCTGAAAATGTCTTTACCACTCTGACCTTCAGACTCTTCATCTGTCATGTGAATGATCTTCATCTCTGTGCCTTGCTTGTTCGACAGGTGGAGCACAAGGGAAAGAAGTCAATCAGTTCCCAAACTGCCTCATCTGGTGCAACTATCCCCAGGCACATCCTGGCTCAGGCCATCCTCAACTCCCCACACAGCCTCAAATGTACCAAGCCCACTGCTGCCTCAGGTCCTTTACACATGCTAAAAATCCACTTTCCGGCTACATCCATATGATGCATGGTAGGGGCTCAACAAACAATGCATAAACTGCTGTGAGATGGAGGCCCTTGATGTCTTCCCCTGCTGGTCACCATTCTGCTCATGTCCATAATCTGATGAGGCCTGAAATCTTTCCTGTCCTACCCTGAGGCTGGAGCAAGCAGGGACTCCCACGCATGCACCTAAAAATCACCATGAAGGCAGTTTCCAGTATCTCCCGGGCAGGGAGGATGTCAGCTGGGAGCCACTGGGCCGTGCCCAGGCCGTGCCCCAGGCCCCTGGACCCTGCTCTGGCTCATCTCTTCAATGGTGTCCCCTCTGCTGGCTGCCTGTGCTGGCCCCTGACTTAATCAATCTCGGACAATTGGCAACAGGCATGTTTCCTTAAAATGAGGTCACCTCTGAGGATCTCTGGAAGGACGTGGCCCTACCTCCTCAGAGCAGTGGAGACATTGCAGCTCAGGTAAGTGAACATTCTCTTAAACCAAAAGGCTGGCAGGGGGCTCTCTTCTCCCCCAGGCTGAGTAGGCCTCTCAGGACCAGGGGAGGCATCACCCAAGAGGGGACACTGTCTGTGTCACAGAAGGCTCCACTCACCCAAATCTCCTCCTGCCATAGGTGGATCATATGTCTGATGTTCTCCTCCCACTTACTGCATCTTTGGTCTGAGGGGTCTGGAGTAAAACCAAATGGCCCGGGTTTAAAACCCCTATGGGCCTCTTTTGAGCTGTGTGATCATTGGTAAGTTAATAAATCTCTCTTTCCCTCAGTTTCTTTCTTAAATGGAGACACTGGTGTGTCTTCTGGTTTTTTTTTTATGCAGAGCAGTCCCTAGCACATAGGAGGTGCTGCATCAACGTGGCTGCAATGACTATTAAGGCCATTTTTGGATGTTGTGGGTGGAGTGGGGTGGGGAATTCAGGAAGGATCATTGTGAACTCTTCTCTGTTAATGCATTTTCTTTTTTGTGGGAGGTACGGTGTCAGGGGCTAGAAGGAAATTCTCCTTCAAAGAATAGCCTGACATTTACAAGACACGAGTGGCACGTGTTAAGAAAAAGGACTTAAAATTATTCTTTTCATACATAGGAGAATTGTGACCGTGGTTTGCCCTTGAAGGGACCATTGATGGTAAAAGATGGCTTAGAGTAGGAGACTGTTTAAAAGATTATTATGAATCCTTTGGCTAAGAAAAAGTGCCTGTTCCCACCTTTTCTTACTGGAACTTAATGAAATTCTTAAAAGTTCACCCTTTTTCAATGGTACCCTAAAACTTGTCAGGATTGGGGAAGAGGCTATGCAAAAGACCTCTCATCTCTCTCGTCCCCCCTCGGCATGCCCTTCAGTTAGTATAGACATAGATCCTCCTCAGTTCTCCAGGACCCTGGGAACCTTCCTGGATGCATTCAAAATCCCACCCTAATGAATAAGGCTCCAACAGCTACCAACCGCCTTTATCCAGTTTTAAATCCCAGAGACACATTGACACCTGGGGAAGAGGCTACCTTGGAGAAGGAAGCAGCTCGCTACCATTCAGAAGACCCGCCACCTCTCAGGACCCTGCCACAGCCTATAGGACTTACCCATCCACCTCCCTCCTATATCCCTCCTGCCTTTTGTGCTCTGGCCCTTCAGGGGCCAACTGCCCCATCAGATATTTTTTCTCCACTTACCTTGCCTAACCTGGCTCCCTTGCGCAAGTCTCTCCAACATAGACGGGAACAGATCCAACTTTTAAAAGAATTAAGATGCCTTGACTCTGAGCTCTGCTCATTAGCCTTAGGCACAGAGTCAACCCAAGCTGGCCCAAGGCGGTCTAATACAAAGGTTAAGCCACACCATGGGCCTGTTCTCCCCTTCCCAGTCAACCACAGGCAGATAGATAAGCCCGCCCAGGCTGAGGACAAAGAGGAGGATCAAGTAGAGGAAACAGATCCAGGGTTCATAGTTTGTCCCTGGTGAGCAGAGTTCTCTCTCTGCTTCTTCATTGGCATATGCTGAGCTGCTTTCCCACTCCCTACACCTCCCCCACTATGTTCTGCCTCACCTTGGCCCCAGAGCTATGCAGTTGGTGGTCAGTGGAGTGAGACCTGAAACTATGAGCTACATTAACTTTTCCTGCTCTAATTGTTGTTGTTAGATTTTTTTGGTCACAGTGATGTAAAAGGCAACTAAAACACAGACTAATTTATCCAGCAGGGAATATTAAAGGCAGTACAGCATTTGAGATATGGCCTGGGTATATTTATCTGCTTTCAGCCTGATATACCATGGAGATCAGGAGCAAAAGCCAGGGTAGAAAGATTTAAAATACTTGCAGGTTTTCCAGAAAAGAAAACTTTGTAATGTTGGGGCCAAAGATGGTGTGGTTGGCAAAAAGATTAGTTCCATTACACAGAAGCCACCTTTCGGCATCTCAGGAATGGCAAGGACACCACCCTTAGCAGGCTCAATGACTTGTGGAGAGATTATCAGGGTGCCCTGCGTGCAAAAGGCAGCCTCAGAATCCTATGTCCAGATTCATTTTGCTCTGTAACTGACATCATATGGGCTCACAGAGGCCATGGTCTAGGTGGGTCTGGCTACTGTCTTCATTCTCAGCTGACCTTGTTATTGTCCATGTGATGCTGGTTATCAGGCTTACAGAGTGAAGAGTTGAGGGGTTGTGAAGGTTTGCATTCATACTTCAGAGGAAACGCTGGTGACCAGGATGTGCATATCACATTCAGAGTGCAACACAGTAACCCCAGAAACAGTGATTTATCAAACTATAAGAGTGGAGCCAGTGTTGTGGTGGAGGTTAGTAGTGGCAGGCCTATGAACACCTGCTCAGTGAGCACAGAAGCTCTAGGGAGTGGTCCCACATCAGACCAAGCTGGAGGGGTAAGGAAGCTCAAGCTCTAGGGCACCCATATTACACCATCAGGTGCCCTAGTTTCACACCTGGAGCACTAGACTTAATGGAGCACTAGACTTAACGTGTGCCCTGCTGTGCTTTTTCAGTCTTCTCCTTACTGCTGTCCTCTTCTTCCCTTTGGGGTTAGTTGTGTTTCCCCTGCGTAGATGTATCTTTGAAATGTGTTAACTTTTTTTTGATTAATAATGAGGATTGCAGCCAATGCAGCTACAAAAGGTTTGATTCTGCTGCTTTGCTTCCACTCATGAAAGTCAGTAACTGAAGAGGCAGAGAGGTGGGAGAGGAAAAGGCTTCATTGGCAACAATTCAGCATTTCAGAGATGAATGGCTAGCTCCTGGTTTCATCTTGCTTAGTACTGCTGAGTGAAAGTGTATACAGTGTGTAATGTGGAATTGTTCTCGCAGTCTTGCGCAGGTGGACACAAGCACAGTTTACTAGTGTTGACAGACTGTCCTTCAGAGGGGTCTGGAGTCATTGCTCAGTGGTAGAGAACTTGCCTGGCATGTGTGAGGCACAGGGGTCAATTCTTAGAACCATATATAAATCAATAAATATTGATAGACAACTAAAAATAGATGTCACTAAGGAGCTGGGGATGTGGCTCAAGTGGTAGCGCACTCGCCTGGCATGTGTGCAGTGCTAGGTTTGATCCTCAGCACCACATAAAAATAAAGATGTTGTGTCTGCCCAACACTAATAAATAAATATTAGAAAATTATCTCTCTCTCTTTCTCTCTCTCTCTCTCTGTCTCTCTCTCTCTCTCTCTCTCTCTGTCTCTCTCTCTCTCTCTCTCTCTGTCAAAAAACTGTTATTTAAAGAAGTTGGGATTCTGTGGGTTATATCTGGGTCCAGTGGACCCTAACACATCCCAGACCTGTGAATCTAAGATAATGTGATTTTTTATATGCTTGCAATTCTGAAGGTGTGTGTGTCTGGTTTCCCTCCTAGTCAGTGTCTTCTGTTCACTTCTGCCACTACCTTTTAATTTCTACATTTCCTGTGACATAGTAAGGTGGAGTGCCCAGTGCAAGGGCCCTTTTAACTGACTTTCGTGCTTTTAACTGACTCTAAGGTTAGTCATTAAGATAGGGTTGAGGGTGTGGGGAGAAAAGAAAGCTATACTCATGAATTAAAAAGAAGAGAATGGCAGAAAAAAAAAACGTTCAAATCAGGGTTCAGCGTCACTGTGTTCCCTTGAGTCTCAGAAGAGACTTTGGGAAAAAACTATTGAGAATGCACTGTTGATATTTGTGGACTCTTGGAGTCCAAATGCTTGTTTATTTATTTATTTTTAATTATTTATTGCTGTGAGACAGACATGAGCTTTTGGGGACAATGGATAGATGTTCTGGCCCTAACATTTGTTGTTCCTCAAAGGCTAACCTCTTAAACATATGGTTCCCAGCTGAAGTCATTATTGGGAGGTGTTGGAAGCTTGTGGAAATTGGGGCCCATTTGATAAAAATTACCTCATTGAGGATGTGTCACTGATGGGGTACTGGGACCCTAATGCACTTCTGTCTCTGTCTCTCTCTGCCTCCTAGCAGCCATGAGGTGGTCAGTTTTCCTATGCCATACACTCTTGGCCAGATGTTCTGCTTTGCTACAGGTCCAGAGGTAAGAGGGCAAAGTGACCATGAACTCTAATCTCTGAAACCATGATCCAAAATAAATCTCTGCACCTTTGAATGTGGTGATCTCAGGTATATTATCACAGGTTTGGAAAGTGATTAGGACAGCTGCTGTCCAAAATATAAGAGTCCCCAGACCTTCCTCTAACCAGATTCACCTCTTCTGTCTGAATGTAACACAGGAACGATGACAATTTACTCACTAATTTTTTGACCAGCAAACATGCCAGTAATATCTTCAGGTTAGAATTTGGGCATGTAATGATGCCAAAGGTCTCTTGTGTGAGAACACTGCAGACCCCATTCAGAAATTGGAGCTGATGTGGCTTAGGGGGGTGCCCAGGTGAACAAGCCCAGCCCTGGCATTGGAACACACATTGCACAATGGTCTGGCTTTCCAGCTAGAAGACATCCATCTGAGCTGATGGTAGATACTCAAAAGAATCTATTTGGGGTGATTCTCTATTTTAGAAACCCCTTAAATGTCCCAGAGGACCTTCATCTCCAGAAGCATTATCTGTGAGTACTCTCTTATTATTTGAAGAGTTTTCTCTATATTGAGGAGTTATTGAGTGGCTGGCAAGTACCTTTCAGTTTTATAGGAGGGAATGTGCTCTCTCCTTTGCACTTTTATATTTTCTTACATTTTTCAACAGCAAGGTATGTGCCTGAAATCTGCATCTTCACCCCTCTACCTCTGTGTGCAGGGCCCACAAGATAAACCCTTGAACTGGGTGTTTCGGTGTTCAGATTATGTATGTAATGTTCTGTATGTGTGTGTGTGTGTTTGTTTGTGTGTGTGTGTGTGTGCGTGTGTGTGTGTGTGTGTGACACAGAGAGAGAAAGAGAGAGAGAGAGACAGAGAGAGAGAGAGACAGAGAGAGAGAGAGAGAACACAAGAACTTGTCCCTCTAGCACCAGGACTTTGGGCTTTCATGTGTTTCATGTGTATAGGTATGGAAAGCATATGAAACAAGACACAATAATTTCTCCTGTGTGGGAGTGTTTGGTTGTCGTGTGTAAATATTTTCTGAGTGATTTCTTTGGTCATTGTTGGCTGAGTACCTTTCTGGCAGGACATGTGTTTAGGGTTTTAGTGGTGCATCTGTAGGTGTTGTTTGCATTGTGGACTATTGTGAATGCGTTTGAGAGGAGTTAGGATGTTTTCTTACTATTATGTGTTGGATCTGTGCATTTTCAGATTTTAGAATGTATGTGTATGTTCATGATGTCTAGGTCAGAATTTAGGGACATAATCTTTGGTGTTCAGAGATTTGGAGAGAATGGAATCATGGGGTATGTTGGGGTGTTTGGAATTATGTATATGTGGCACATAGATGTGTATAGATTCTGTTGATAATGTCTCAAGTGGACTGCTGTGAATTTTCTTGTTTAGGGCTTTGAGATGATCATGTTATTCTTAGGAATGGAGGGGTGTCTTTCATGAGTATTTAGGAGGAGTTAGCAGTGTCTGTACATCTGAGATTTGTTGTTGAACTTCATATTCTGAGGCATTCTGTGTATGTGCATGTTTGCAACATAGAGGTGATTGTAAATGTTTTCTTTTGAGAATGCAAATTGTTGTCATGTTAATAAGTAATTTGTTTGCTCCATTCAGTTACTGAGGGAGTGTTTGTGTGATTGCTTTTTGGGTGATACTGATTGATGTGTGGTCTGAAGATATGTGTATCTTAAGCACACCAGATACTCTCAACCAAAAGACCCTTACCATAATTAAGCTTCTTCTCTTGTCAAAACAGCAGCAAGTATGCAAAGATTACTGTGGTTGGTAGCTTCCTCTTTCTTGTAAATGTCAGATTTTTTTTTTTTTGGTAAATACGTGTGAAACCTCTGTCTGGCCTAGAGAATGGAATGAAAAACACTTGTCAAGTGAATCTTCAAGCCCTTTTCCCCCATGGGACATAAATTCAAAATATTTTGAAATTATCTGTCCCTAGAATGTTTCAGGCATGAGCCACACTCTGGACTGGTTTGCAACAGCCAATAAACCTGCTTTCTGAAAATTCCTGTGGTATCCAGACTCTTCAGTCCTACTTCATGTCTATTTTAAGTGTTTCATGGAGGCGACTGGAATATGTGTGAGAGTTTGTAAGTAAGGTTTTTGATTGGAATTGTTTCGATTTTGCTGTGCATTTGTTTTAATTTGGGCATGAGGAACTCTGGGTTTACACTCAGGCATCTGGAAGATAGGAAGTTTATGATATTGAGGATTTTCAGAGCTCCACAGTGTTGTGTGCTGTTAACTGAGTATATCAGAAAGAATGAGCAGTTTTGTACATTAATAGTGAGTTCTGTGCCCTTTAATAGTGAGAGACTGGCTGCATTTACTTTGGGTCTTTGGGAGTACTGTGGATTTGTAGATTCAGATGGACATGTGTGTTCCCGGACTTGTATAATCTAGGACTGTGAATGTATTTAGGAAGTGTGATGGCTGAGTATTCATTCTCAAACAGTAGATGGGTAGTGTGTGTTTCCACTGAGATAATATAGAAGTTATATTTATATGGGAATACAAGTTAGGAGGATTGGGTACTGACAGTGTAGATGGGTTATTATGACATGGTGGGACTTGTGAATAGATATTAAGAAGAGTGTTTGAATGGAGTATTTTGGTGAATACTTTTTGATATTCACAAAACATTGATTTTTTAATTTAATTTTATTTTTTATTTAGGGAAGGGTGTGACATTAGAGTGAAGGGTAAAATATGTGTATTAAGGTCACACATGTGTTATGTATGTATTTGGGAAATGACAATGAGTAGATTGTAGGTGACATCATTGTTGTGCACATTTGGAGAGGGTTGGGAAACTTTATGTGTTTTTCAGAGTTGGTGTTTGCGTATCAAGTGATTCTGGGAATATCGACTCATGTTTATGTGTGTATGTGGGTGGTTGTACCTGTGTCATTTAGGGTTAAGAATGTTACATTTTTGTAATCAGGGTATTTCTGGTTCCACTCAATCTTGGGGAAGTTCAAAGAGATTTTTGTGTATATTGTATTTCTGATGAGAGGATCAAGTCTGTGAGATTTTCCAGAGTACTTAGGGTTTTGTTAATGTGACTTCTGGTAAAAAGTAGGGTTTAGTGTGTGTGTGTGTGTGTGTGTGTGTGTGTGTGTGTAGGGGGGTTGTATATTGTATTTCTGTGTGCATGAATACTCAGTGTTTGGTTATATCATGTGCATGCCTTCAGGAAGTGTAGAGTATATAGGAATGTATAAGCCTGCATTTGAAAAGTATACATTATAATTGCATGTCCGTCAGTACCTACTATCGGTCAAGATTTTCTTTGTTTTTAGACCAAATAATACTTCATCATGTGCTACATGTAAAAAAAAATTCTTCCTTGGGATAGGAAAAGGGCAAAATTGTAGAATGAAATTGACCATACTATCCTATATACATATATGAAGAGACCACAGTGAGTTTTATCTTTATGTATATCTGTAAAGCACGAGTTAAGAAAATTATAAATACATGGATGAAAGACCAGTATAGAAGAAGAAAGGAAACTGGGTCAGGGTGGAAGGGAGGGAAAGGGCAAGTTCTCGAGACTGGCTTGGAACAAACTATATTCCATGCTTTTGTATAACTATAATGCACAGCTAAAAATAAAAAGATTCTTCCTCAATGTACCCTTGAGTATAATAAATAACTCTGTAGTAATTACAAGCATATAAATATCTCTTCAAAAGAAGTAGAATTGAAGGGTCATTTGAATGATCCTTTTGATAATTTGGGGAACCACCAATCAGTTTCCCATAGAGCCTGCACTACTTTGCATTCTAACCCACTAGGGTTCTGGCTCCATCACACTCTCAGCAGCACTGGTGTTTTCTGTTTTAGTTGTGGTGGTGGGTGGATGTGCCTCTTTGTTCCTGGACTGGAGAATGGGAGCCGATCAGGGATTTTTCTGTTTTCTGTTTCTTTCTGTTTCATCATGTGTTTGAAGCTGAATCTCATTGTGATTTTGATTTTGATTTTGATTTCTCCACTTAGTATTGATATTGAACATCTTCCCATGTGCTTCTCAGCCATTTGCATATCTTCTTTGGAGAAATATCTGTGCAGGTCCTTTTCCCATTTTAATATTGATTTGCTGTTTTCTTCTTATTGAGGTATAAGGGCTCTTTATATCAGAGATCTTAAATTCTAATCACAAATATAATTTTCAAATGCTTTCTTGCATTTAGTGAGTCATCTTTTCACTAATGAATGTGTCCATTGATGAATCAAAGTTTTCGGGTTGATGTAGTTCAGTTTGTTTCTTCCTTTTGGTGCCTGTGCTTTTGATGTGCTGTTCAAAAAGTCTCTGTCAAAATCCCTTGTCATGGGCTTTTTCTATTGTGTGTTATGAGTTTTATATTTCAGATCTTACATTTAGGTCCCCTATTTATGTTGAGTTAATTTAAGTCTATGGGGTCAGATCAGGGCCCAACTTCCTTGTTTCATGTGTTGCTATCATTTCAGTCTTCTCAACAGTATTTGTGGAAAATACTGTCAATTTCCGTGGAATGCTATTGACAGAAATCACTTGAGAACTTATTTTTTTTTATTTCTGAATTTCTTACCCTGTTTTATTAATCAACATTTCTATATTTTGTATTTGTATGACTGGTAAATTTATAGCATGGAGTTTTGAAATTATGGCAGGTTAGACCACCAATTTTGTTCTTGTTCAAAATGTTCCTGAAGTTGGTTGTTTTCACATTCCCTATCATTTTAGGATGGAATTTTAAATTTTTGCAATGAATAATTTCTGCATCATGTACAACAAGACTGGGATCTTAATTAGAATAAGATCCATTCCATGTTTTTATGAATAAATCAAAATATTCTCTACTCTCATGTAAAACGAATATGTGTAAATAAAGCATGAAATAAAAATGGTATTCATGAAAAAACGAAGTTAGGAATTTTTTTAGGGATGGAACAGAAACTGTAGATTTCTTTGGGTAGTGTTGATATGTTAACAAGTTTAAGTGGTCCTGCCCATGATCATTTGATACCTTTCACTTTTTGTTGTTATTCTAAGTTTCATTGCTTGTTTTAAAGTCTTCACATTTGATCTACTTGATTGGGTAGTAATACATTGGGTGTAGTATTAAATTTTATTTTACTTGTCAGATGAAATTGTTTTCTTGATTTTCTTTCCATATAAATAAATGTTTATTATTAGTGTATAGAAACACAGTTTGTGTGTGTGGGGTTTTTGTATTGGCACCTTTGCTGACTTTACTCATTGTGGTGATTATTTTCTTGGAATCTTGAGATTCTCCAGATATAACTTTATCTCACTGATAAACAGAGGTTTTTATACTTCTAACTTTCCATTTGGCATGCCCTCTGCCTGTACTTCTTGCAAATTGATCTGACCAGGATTTCTAATATGTTAAAAAGAACAAGTGAAAGCATGTAAAATTGTCTTCTTTCCATTTTGGGAAGAAAATATTTTTTTTTTTTGATTAGTTAATGTATTAGAAGGTAATTTCTCATGTGTGATCTGTATTTTGTTGTTGATTGCATTTTTCATTTTTTTCAGTATCAAGAATTGCATTCTTGGTCTCACATATTCTAGACATGCATACTCCCAACAACAGAATTAAATCTTGACCCTTTTAAAAATGTTGAGATAGAATCTGGTCAAGGGGTTCAGGGTGGTTTAGAACTTATGTGTTTTCTGCCTTGGACTTTGAATAGCTGGGATCACAGGTATACACTATATCATCCAGCTGTTTTTCTTTCTTCTATTTCTAGTTGTTTTCAACTTCTAATCATGAAAGATTTTCTTGCAAGATGGATGCAATGACAAGGTTTGTAGTTCAAGGTTCTTTTTGTGAACAGATAATTGAAGGAGACACTCACTAGACAGAGCATGAGGAGTTACTGAAGTGAGAGTACACTGCCTTAGATAAGGGGCAGTGGGCTCACCCATGGGAATGGGATGCCTTGAGGCAGAGAAGGAACTGGGGAGCTGGCTTTGACAAATAAAGAGACCAGATCTGGGATGCTAAAGTTAGTGATAGGATATGACTATCACTCCATAGGATATGACTACAACTGAGTTTGGAAAATAAAAATTTCTATCAATAGAGAATGTTGATAGAAATTTTGTTTCTGTAGCTCCATTGGGAACTTGACTAATTTTAGATGAGTTTAAGTAGAAGAATTTGTTTAATACTGCCCTACTTCTCAAATTAGAAGCCTACTGACTGCTGGGGGTAGATTCTTTATGTGTAATGATATGGTGTATACCTGTTATCCCAGCTATTCAAAGTCCAAGTCAGAAAACACAACCACTTATATGCTAGCTACTTCAGGGCTTGGAACACCTCATTTGACCAATAAATCCTTTTTCAAACTAAATGGAGGTCAGGAGCCTTACCAGAAATAGGTGAAAGACTTAATCCAAAATTACTGTTCTTTTCTGTAATTTTAGTTTTGGATGGACATATAGGATCTTTATTTAGTTTTATGGGGTTCTGAGAATCTAAGCCACAGCCTCATCCAGTGCCAAGAGGTTGATTCAAACACATCCCTTCACAAAGCACTTTACCAAAAAGCCACAGGTGAGGCCCCTTAATTTCCATTTTGAAACTGTTTTCTTGAGGCTTCACAAAGGTGTGGCCTGAGGCAAAGACCTTCCTGACTTGCAGGGGAATTGAACAATAGGTAAGAACACAGCTGGGGGACAGACTTCTGCACAAGATGTACACTATGGCACTGACAGCTCCTGATGATGCTACTTGAGTTGCTATCTAGCCAAGCAGGGTTTCTCCACTGAGACCCTTACCGGTCACACTGATTTCTGAGTTTTCTAAGATGCTTGACATTCCTTTCAACAATTCAGGAAATGGCCATTTCACAGAGCTTGGAGCTGGTACATATCTTGGACACAAAACCACAAGCCCCTTCTGGAGAGTGGCCAAAATTCAGGAAAAATACAGGAACTTAGGAACATAGTAGGTCTTTCCCATCTGCAAAGCAAGCAGCAGTCTATTCATATATTCACCAGGATGAGTGCTGGAAAGCTTTCCACTAATGCATTCTGTTTCTCAATTCTTTGATTTCAGAGACTCAGTAAAATACTACCTGAGATCAGGTTTTGGAAGGGCACAACCAAGAGTAGGAGAGATTAAAGGCTCAGTCACTGTAATCTCCTCTGCCACCTACAAGGTTGTGAACTGCTGAGCATTTTCCATTCCAGTATGTATTCACAGATATTCTTCTTCTTCTCCCTCTAATTGTGTATAACTTGGGGTGATGGTAATGTCAAGGCATTGTTCTGGATGACAGTGGGAGGTGATCTTGTGTAGCACATGTTCATATACACATTGGATTGATTTTAATATTTTCCCTTTGAAGTATTGAATCTCTGACCCTAACCCATACCCAACTAGACTCTGAGTACTAATCCTAACATATGCATAAAAGCAAACCTAAAATAGAGAAATGCAGAAAGTTCATAGGAGGAATTGTGTATTTTGATTTTCCTTTTGCTTTATCAAGGGTATGTGTTATATCACTAGTCACATTTTCATTCTAATACTTCTCCATGTATCGTCAAATTTAACAAATATATAACTTATGGATTCCCTTTCTCTGTAGGCTGGGTCAGAACATGTATTGTTATATACATATAGATTGCCCTTCCTGCTATCACAGGTACATTCATGTGAGTATTCTGACTTTGGCAAATACAAATTCCATGAACAGATCACTCCCTCCAAACCCCAGGGGAACTGAAAGTTCAACCAATGGTTAGCTCCATATTTGAACAAGTTTATACATAACCCTATGTAAAGTCAAATAAATATTTTTGTGATCTTTGAATGATATATATTCCATTAAGAATTTGAATTTGCATATCTATTGCTCCTTTTACATGTCTTTAATATCTCTCTCTCTCTCTCTCTCTCTCTCTCTCTCTCTCTCTCTTTCTCTCATATATATTATTCTTTGAATGGAGTTTTCTCACACCTAATGGTTCCTGAAAGAATTGACACCCACAGTGCCACCTACTTCATCCTTGAATGATGTCTAGACCAATACAGTGAAATATTTGAAATTCTCATGACCAGGAATTTCTGACCTGGAGATGCATCCGATCTCCTGTTGCTCATCATGACTGAACCAGATAGTTTCTTTATTGACTGGAATTCATGAAAATGTTGTAGAACAGAGATGCAATTGAGTTGGAGCCTCCTGGGAACTGGCCTTGGAGCAGTGGAGTGCAGGTGTCTGATAAAACATCTGTCGTGGAGCCATGTGGATCTGTCATTGGCTTCCAAATAACATGTGACTGACAATGGACAGTCAGTAGACCTTATATGTAAAGGCCTCTTGTTGTGGGGAGAGGTTTGGGGGTGATAATCAGAGTCAGATTGCTACTCTAAGTGGGAAAGATGTATGGGATAGCAGCCCAGTTGGTGTTTTCTGTTGCAAAACCTGACTCATCACATGTGACAGTAGTCCTACCAGTGCTGTGTCCCAGTTTGTTGTAGGGACAAATGAAGCAAGGCACTGAAGATAGAAAGAAACAGTTTCATTTGGCTGCATCCAGGTTCAGAAAGCACAGCTTTTGCTGTTATCAATCAAGTTCAGGGAGTTTCAGAGTTTTATACCCAGCATGTAAGTAGAGGGGCTCAGAAGTTTACAGTCTGCAGAAGTTCACATAAAAGCAGCTTTTTCTTTCACTGTCTGGGCAAGTTAACACTTCAAGCACAACACTTGAGAAGAGGAGAACTTCTTCTTCCCTTTCTTCCTCCCTCTGCCAGCTGTTACCATGGAGCCAATTTGTAACTTATCTTAAAAATGTAGACATCTCTGTGAAGCCCAGCTCAAGGTCAGAGGCCTTGTTTGCAATTTCTTCAAAGTACTATACTGGATATATTTGTGAAAATAGTAAGGGGGTGTCCAGCACCTTGGCCAGTGGCCAAGTAAACAGGGCAACACAAAAATAGAAAGTTTATCTACATTAAACTCTTTTGAAGAGACTCTTTGGCTGACAGTTCCCAAATCAGCCATGGTGAAGTGGACTTTTCTGTGGAGAAAGGTTGTACCACTTCATTGGGTCCCCCTCTTCCTCCAGGGAGAAGTCTTTTCTGCTGTCCTTTAATAAAGCTTCAACTTTCCACTCTAAACTTGCCTTGATGTGCTTCTCTGGTGTTATACTTCAGCATTGGGAAAGCAAGGCCTCATTACCAGTAAATAGCTGTAACAATAACAGTCAAAGGACAGAGATAATGCCAAAAGTAAAGTCAACATTTAGAATTGAAGATAATAATAATCTTTAGTGATAAGAATTCCTTAATTTAATACTTTAAAAATGATAACAACATTTTGCCAGGGAGCAAATTTGTGACATTGCAGTCAAGCGGAGAAATAAAGAATGTCCATGCATTTCTGCCCCTTTCAATTCTTTATTCACTCAAATTCTTAATACAACTTTACTCTAGAAGTTCCTAATGAAGAAAACAACAATCCTTAATGATAGGCCCTGCAGTGGAGATAATCAAATAACACCAAGCAATTCTAGATTAATTAATTCCCAGAAAACAATATTAGATTAATTCTGAACATTGCAAAACATATTTAATCATGACAGGCTAGTGACAGACATTTCCTCTGAATGCTAAGTTCAAAACTCTCAAGCCTTAGGCTTTATTTCATGCAGATTCACACTCACTCAGACAGCAGTGATCAGGTCCTAAACCAAAACAGGCTTTTTCTGGTGGAGAGTGGACGACCAGTTGAGGAGAGGGTCACAGGGAGAAGTTGCACCTCTCACAAAGGTCCAGACAAGGCGGTAGAGTTTGAGAGGAGTGAGGATCACACAGAGAATAGGAAAGTGATGGCAAGTGATGGGATGTCAGTGTAGATCCTCATCAGGCTCTCCAGCTGGAGTACATACTCGTTTAGGCTGGCTAAATCCCTGTTTTTAGCTCTATTTTTAATACTAAATTTTGTTTTTATTTTTTATTTTTTACCACACCTTGTAATTATCAGGTGCCACCAGATTTCTTATTTACCCTGAGGTCAGAAATACATGGTCTGGTGGTCTCCATCCTGATATTCTCACCTTTCACTCTTATCAGGAGAAGAAAGCCTGCCAGAGGCTTTATTCAGCTTATCAGGGTGAGGGCAAGTAATTTGTCTGAGGCCATATTAGAGGACTCTGTGTGTGTGCCTGGCGAAAAGTGACCTCTATTAATGACCTCAGGTTTCAAAATGGAGTTTTTTAAATGGAGTGAGAAACTGATGTGACTCCATTTTTGAGAAACCAGCCACTTCAGAGCAAAGCCTGTCCAAAGGGGGGAGTTACCCTTGTCCATGGAAAAACTCAGAGTGCTCCTAGGCATATACCAACCCTGCTGAGTTGTTTGTCTGTAAATAACTGGAGATATCTTCCATGCCAAGTGATCCTGACTCAGTTACACTAGGTTAGGACCCACAGCAACCCCCTAGCTACCACAAAAAGCATGAGACACAGAAAATACCTGAAAAACCAGGTGACCTTCCCAGTAGTTTTGTTGATTGGTAACATGATTAGGCAAGTTTATCATATACACTCTTGCAAACTCTCATGGCCTAAACCAATAGGTTCAAAATTATCCACAACTTGAACTAACCAATCACCCTTACACAACTTGTTTCTGCCAATGAATGTGCTAATCAATGTTAAGAGTTGTTGTTTGACTTTTCTGTGATGTGAAATAATTGGCTGTGTGATGTTGTGATGCATACAACATCCCACAAAATCTATTAATCCTCAATGAATTAAGGGTAAAGACTCACTCTTTGGGACCACTATACCTGAAATATTTGTGAGTCCAGGCTTGAGATTACAATAAACACTCTTGTGTGACTGCATCAGATTCAGCTCCTGGAGGTCTATTGGGGTCTCATGAATCTGGCATTACAGGAGTTGCTTAGGCTCAGGCCTAAGGCCATTCTCACACAACCCCTTTCACCTTGACAGCTCTTCTGCAGATAAACAGAAGCCATAACACATAACTTCTGTCTTCATAAACTTGATCTCTTGAGTCCAGTGTCATTTCAAGTTCTGGGTTTAAAAAGACATATTCATTTTCCTTGATGTTTTCAATAAATCACACAGAGTTCTTAGAAATGGCTTGGAAGGATAACAATGTTATATTGCAAAACTTCATGAACTTTCAAATTGCTTGCTTTGTGTGACTGACCAGAATGTGAAAGGCCTTGGGAATATGTGAATATATTATGAATATAATAGAACTCTTGAGACTTTTTTTCTTACTGTACACACATCCTGAGGCCAAATGAGGCTGTTTACTAGAGGTCATTTCTCAAAGAAGAGATAGTGATCATAAATGAATAAATTAACCTATATATTATAAATAAATCTAATATATATTTGATTAAAATTGAGGCTATATATGGTCATTGCCAAATAGTTTGCTGAATCATTTCAATTACAGTTATTTAGTTATTTTAATGTTTTGCTTACTATCTGCATTAGATATCGTTGACCTGCATTTCAGGAAAACTGTTAATTCTAGCACTGAATTTATCAGGTTTTGATTCTTTGATATATTACTTATTGCCATAGGATCTCTTGTTCCTTAATGTGTATATTTATAAATTTACACATTTTAGAAGGTTTTAGAGAGATAAAAGAAAATATGTATTAAAAGAGTAGTTTAAAAAGCTCTTTAATATTCCATTACTATGGTTATTACATAGCATTTTCTTTTTATGAATGTATTAACCTGGGGCTGGGGATGTGGCTCAAGCAGTAGCACACTTGCCTGGCATACATGCAGCCCAGGTTCGATCCTCAGCACCATATACAAACAAAGATGTGTGTCTACTGAAAAGTAAAAAATAAATATTAAAATTCTCTCTCTCAATCTTTAAAAAAAATAATGTGTTAACCAGTAATATATATACAACAATAACATAATAAATAAATATGGTACAAACAAATAAACATAAATTAATAAATGTTATATGATTTATTTTATAATAATATTGGTAAAATATACCCAGAGGTGAAAATAAACATTTAAATAATGACACATATACATGTCCATTTTTATTAAGGTATAGTGAAATACATCTATTTTTGTAATATACTTTTGTTCATGAAAGCATCATAACTATTATTATCAAATATGATTGTAGCTGCACAAAATTAAAAATTGAAGTTGAAATGAGAGTTAGTAGACTATCATGTAGGTGGTTTTGGAACACAATGATACTATTATCTACTTCTGCAGATAAAGTGATTTAAGTTCAAAAAAATATATATAATCCGCATTTATGAAACACAATATGAAACTCAGACATTACTACAAAAATACATATTTTGTAATTTTTAAATATTATGATCTAAAATATACATATTTTTCAGATGAGAAAATTATGGTAATTAAAAAATGGAATCCTCAAATTTTAATTGTACAACCACTAATCAGAGATTTACTAAAGTGTAGAATCTTATTTGTAATTTCTCTGATGGAGCTGGCTCTTCTGAATATGTAGTGAGAACTCTAACAATGGTATAAGAGAAATTTTGAAATTTAACAAGGTAGACAGACCACTTAATGGAAATATTTAACAGTGAATTTAAGTTCAAACATTTTATGGTACTTATGCATGTTATTAATATAAAAAATAGCAAAAGAAATCCTGTTTGGATTTTCCTTTTTATAATTTTAACAATTTATAACATACAAAATAATATATACATATGCATAAAAACTTTGTTTGATGTATATATTGTATGATGTTTATAATAGAACATACATATAGCTTTTCAAACAAATATAATTTGTTTTTTTTATTTTATTGGTTCTTTCTAATTCTACCTGATTGTAAAATCAATTTTTGTGACATTATGCAAGCATAGGATATATCTTATCCTAAATAAAATCCTGTTCTTGTTGGTGGCTATCATGGTAGGATTTATATATATATCTTTAATATTTTCATCCCCTTCCCTTTTATTTGTTTATTCATTGTTTACCATTGTGAAATCTACTGATTTTTTTTCTTACCCTTTTCCGCTTTATGAGCTTTAGATTTCACATATCAGCAAAAACTTTCAACCTTTGGTTTTAAAGAAATGGTTTGTTTTACTTAGCAATAAAATCTCCAGATTCATCCATTTACTGACAAATGTCATAAAGTCATTCTTCTTTATGACTGACTCATAGTTTATTGTGTACATAGCATAAAGCAACAATTTTTTATCCTGTCATCACTGAATGGACCCATTTATCATGGAATGGTTGGCTTTATAGCTTAGCTATTGTGAATTGTGCTGCTATAAATATTAATGTGACAGTTTCAATGTAGTATGCTGATTTTATGTTCTTTGGGTATATACTGTACAGTCAAAAAATGGGCAAAATTGTGGTTCCATTTATTTAACAATATCCATACAGGTTATTATGTTTCACTTAGACCTCCATACAGCTAAAAAAATGAAATTCATCTAAACCTGAGGTTGAAATAAAACA
Organism: Callospermophilus lateralis; assembly: GCF_048772815.1. Taxonomy (NCBI): domain Eukaryota; kingdom Metazoa; phylum Chordata; class Mammalia; order Rodentia; family Sciuridae; genus Callospermophilus; species Callospermophilus lateralis. The sequence continues at coordinate 108,415 of NW_027512570.1, forward strand.
TACAAAAAAATATTAAGCCATAAAATGACTAGAATTTATTATCAAATCATCCATCCCAATAAAAAGTAAATTTTATAAACTAAAAGTAAGAAAATCTTTAAAAAATGAGCAAAATTAGAAGCTATTAAAGATGAACATAGCAGAGAGAGAGTTAGCAATATCCATGTTGGTGCTTTTAAAAAGCAAATGAGCCAGGTCTAGTGATAGATAATTTTAGTTCCAGTGACTGAGGAGGATAAAAAAAGATCATAAGTTCTAAGACAATATTATATATATATATATATATATATATATATATATATATATATATATATATATATATATAGTATTGAGCAACTTAGTGAGCACTTAGCAACTCAGCAAGACTCTGTCTCTAAATAAAATATAATAAAAGGACTGAGGATGTGGCTTCATGGTTAAGCACTTCTGAGTTCAATCTTCAGTACAAATAAATAAAAAGCAGATACAATTTAAAAAGCACTAGCAAATTTGAAAATTCAACAAATAAAAATTATATCAATTATACAGTTTATAATTGCAAAAATATGCCTATATAATAATTTCTCACTTGATGGAAATACACTCTGGAAAATTTCTCCTAAGAATCTTCTGCAATTTTCCAATTCTCTGAGTGTAATGACAAGAATCTAGATGGTATAGACTAGTACATGGCTAAGATATTTGCTATATCCACTGTTGTAGATAAAGTCTCCTCCTGACCAAACTACCATGATGCCACATGATTGATGTTATGAAATTAAATCAATCAGAGTAAACCTCATAATAAAATAAATGGTGGAACTACAGAAAACCAGAACAACAAAACTCTTTATAAGTCTCTTGTTATTTAGGCAGTGATACATAATGAAGATTACAGTGCAGGGAAGAGAAAAAAATGGTATTCATTTCAAATAACCATGCTCGCATATTGGGAAAAACAGTGTGATAATAAAGTGCTATTTTATGCCTTCACTCATTAAATATTACAACATATTTTGACTTTAAATTCTGAATATAAGTTATTAATAAATAGTACTGAAATATATAAGAAAGTACAAAGCTCAGAAGTTTTCATACAAAACATACGGTGCTTATGGTGGTGCACACCTGAAATATCTTCTGTTCTGGAGTCTAAGAAATGAAGTTGAAAATTTAAGGCCAACTGAAGAAATTGAGCAAACCTCATCTGAAAATAAAATTTAAAACAGAATTGAGAATATGCTCAGAAATACGACACTTTGGTTGATCCCTAATATCACAAAAGAAAAACAAGTTTTTGTTTTCAAAATTATACAATATAATATGTGTAAATTTATGAATTACAAAATATTAATAAAAAATCTATTAATCAAATTATTACATTAAATGTACAAAAGTGACAAGGTAAAAAAAATCTAATTTCCTCATATAATCAAGAAACAAAATATAAAACAGACTGCAAAAGAAAAGCAGAATAAATTCTTGAAGAGACACTTTTAAAAGGATATATCTAAGTGTTCAATAACCATGAAAACTCAAAATCTTTAGAAATATGGTAACATTGAATAAAATCACATCATATAGATGAATTAAATAGTATTGATGAATATGTGGAATGAATGCATTCACAAAAGTGGGAAATAATAATTTAAGCTTTTATTATCCATTTGTACAAACTGTTTTGTAATCAAATGTATATGATGTACCCACACAAGAAACAGAGACTAAAATTAAAACAACTGTACATATGAGAATACAGCCATATTCCTCCAGTGTTGAAACCAACGGGCATGGTTACAGAGAAAGAAATAATTTTTAAATTTTATAAATAGTAAATTCAAAGAACTAGAATTATTGTTGATATATTATATTCAGTTTGACAAAACTACAAAATACCATGTATGTTTTATGCCAATGTCACATGAATATTGCATTTCAGATGCAAGTATATTTAGAAAATGAATATGCAATATTTGAGAAAATAAAAATATAGAAAAGCATATAAAACACTCAAATATTTAACATATTTACAAAGGATAAATCTATTGTAAAAATGACCATTTTCCCAACTTAACCTATAATAATAACTGGTCAAAATTTTACCATGCTTTAGTTTTTGTTAAAGAAGAAATCAAAGCAAAATCTTCTAAGATTTTCCTGGAAATTTAAATGTATACAAAATTAGCCAAGAACTCTCTCACATATAAGAGCAAATGTACTAGTGATTATTACCTGACATTAATACATGTTATAATATTGCAACAGTGTAGTAATTTTAAGATAAAGAAATCACAATACGGAAAACTACATAGGGAAATTCATATGTAGGCAAATATCTTTTTATTGTTAAGTATAATAAGTATATAAATCAAAACATATCAATAAAATATTTAATATAAGTGAAAAAATGGTATTCATTTCAACCTCAATCCAACCTCAATGTAGATGTTAGAACCATAGGCACAGATCACAAGTAGGGACTTGTGTGCAGAATGTGTGTGACACTGGAATTATACACAAGCATCCACCAAACCATAGATATAAAGAGATAATTTTAAAAATAAAATAAAAATAAAAGCAGAATATAAGCCTCCCTCTGTTTATGAATACACCAAATAAATATTTACTCCTGTTTTGAGGCCTTCTTAAAACTGTAAAGGAATTAGGGGCACACACATTGGAAAAAAGAAAAAAAATATATATCGACCAAGAGATAAGTAGAATGCACTTGAAGATTTTCCTGATTTGAGCAATATGAAAAATTACTGGAACAAAATGCCCAAATCCAGTGTTAATATAAATAAAGAAAGATTGATTTGGTTTTGAAATATATTATTTAACTCTAAATTGCCTGTAGTTTAAATGCTAATTTATCTGTACACAGAGAGGAAGAAATAAGATATACATGAGTATCAACTCCAGAGGGAAAAATAAGTGGTTTTCTATGGTCATGCAAGATCCATGGGCTTTATTCCATTAGACTAGAGTGAAAAATATGTTAAATCTTAAGGAAACCCCTTAATCCCTTAGAGGGATTTGCCAGCATTCTCTAAAAATGCAAAGAGCTGTTGTTGACAGTTCAACTTTTATCTAGACAGTACCAAAAAATTAACAGGGAAATACAGACCACCACTGAAGACCGAAGTGTCAGTTTAGCACTTCCTCAGCTCTCTCACCCAGCTCACTTTACTAATAACACCAGAACTAACCAATTCTTTCTGTAAGTAGTTTTTCCCGATATTAACTTTTTCCATTCAATACACTATATCTGAAACCTCAGAGCATTGAAAGCTCTGGTAACTGTGCAGGTGCAAATCTCCCTAGATCAAAAAGGAGTGGTTTCACATTGGTGTGCAAACATTCTAATGGGCTAAAATCTCAAATATTATGGAAAAAATATGGTTACAATCACAGATACCTCTTTATTTCTAATATAGGTGTATATCTTTTTTTTTCCAGTGAGCATAAGGCACCCTGGAATCTAAAAAGCTTACATCAGAATTTTAGTGCACAGGCCAACTATAAGATCTTCTGCATTAGCACATCTGTTAGAATGGCAACTCTCAAAAAGTGGAATAGTACATAGTACTCCAAGTGTATTGATATGGTAGAAAGAAACACTGTGCTAGACAATAAAATTAGTGGACATTAAAAAACAATGGAAGTTGAGAGTTCTCTCAGTTACTTCCTTGAGAAACTATACTATCTACATTTATACTGCTTTTGAATAAAATAAGCCCCTAATACTGGTCTGGACTTATGAGAGGCATTAGATTTGACAGGTGTGGGATCCTCATATTACATACGTTCTGAAACACAGTTCCAGGAAAATACCAGAGTAGGGAATGAGAATGCTCTCATATACATTTCACAAAAGAAAATCTGAGCATAAAGACACTCTGATAGGTTGACTGCCCTTGGAGACATAAAGAAAGAATAGAAACACATGATTTTTCCAAGATCAAAGGATTCTTCTTTACTTTTCAATCATGTAAAATGCTCATAAACAACAACAACAAAATTTTTGCTTTTGATTTTTATCCATGGTACTGGGGATTTGAAACAGGAGCATGTTAATTCTGGGCAACATACCCAGCCATGTTTTAAAATTTTGAGACAGGTTTTTCTAATTGTCTAATTGGTCTACCTAAGTTCCTGATGCTTACCATGAAATTGCAATCTTTCTTACTTAGACACTTGACTCTCTGGAATTAATATGCATGTATCATTGCACCCAGAGGAAAAAAAAAAAGATTATTTTAAAAGTCTCATCCAGTTTTTGGTATAACAATTGAAAATACCATGTTCATTTGAAATATAATATGGGTAAAGTAACTGATAATACTGCAAAAATGTAACTGATAATACTGGGAAGGGGGAAGTTGTCATTGAACAGTAAGCTAAAATTTTATATATAAATACAACTAACAATACTGGCACACAAATTTAAAATCACACTCAGCAACTGTCTGGAGATAAAAAAAAAAGTACCAGGTATGTAGCTAAATGGTACAGTACCTCTGGCTTAATCCACAATACCACAATCTCCAAAAAGAAGGAGAATGAATTCAGGAGTAAAGAAAAACTGAGATACCTATAGAGTATCTCATCCCTCTCCTGGAGGAAAAAATACATGGAGTTGTGATTGTGATTATGTCCTGACTCCAGAATCCATAACACAATCTGAGAAGATTCAGAAATATTGCCACAAATGTTCTCAAATAGAATTTAAAGTAGGGGATGAAGATATTCTATAGAATACTATAGGACTTGCAGGGTCTACTGTTAATATATGGTCCAGTTGACTGGCCAGTGGAGATTCATGGCTGACCTTTCTCAGAAGAAGACACAGGACTGGAGAAACCAAAGATTACACCAGGGATTCTAGCCAACAATTGCCAGTTCCCACCATAGTAAGTGCAGCCAGTTTCAACCAGACTCACCATCCAGGCTCAGGATTTCACTGCACACTCATCATTTACTGTATTTTTAGGAACCAAGTGTCCTTTCTATAAATCACACAGTACCTATACAGGAGCAAAAATCAGGTTCACTGAACATAAGTGAGAGAGCCTAGAAATGGATACTCACCCTGGCAGGCTTCACACCAGATGGTCAAAACTTGCTTCTCTTTACTGAATATGTGTAGATTGGACAATGCTTATATAAGGGCTCCTGATTGGACACAACTTATGTCATCATATGCTCAATCTGAGCCTAGTGAGTTTTTTGAGTGACAGGAGATAACATCAAATCTAAAAATAAATGATGTCACAATTGTAGGGTTTTGTCTGTACATTTATTTATTTTTTTTCTTTTGAGGCTGCAGCTAATTTAAGGCTAGGTATCCTTGGAGAAGTAAAATCCAGCCAACCCAGAAAAGCATTTGCATTTAAACTTGCATATGAGGCCTTTTGAATTTGTAGATTATATATGTAAATATATTATTTATGGAGGAAAATAATACAGTGAAAATCCCGTAAAATTTCAGTTAACTTCTGTTGTATGGAAACAGATTGAGCATTAAAATTATATGGGGTGGAAAGTTAATTATTTTTTTAGAATTCATATAAAAAATAGTAAAAATTGAATTTTATAGTATAACCCATAATTTCCACTATGTGAAAATCACCATTATGTATTTAAAATATTCCTAATAAAGTAGATGTATTTTTGGAACAGGACCCTCAAATTGGTGACACCAATCTTGAAAAGAATAAGGAGATTCCTTAGAAAACGTGGAAAGGAACCAAAATTGATCCAGCTATCCCAATCCTCAGTTTAGACCAACAAGAGCTAAAAATAGCATAATACAGTGGCATATCCACATCAATGTTCATAGCAAAATAATTCACAATAGGTAAACTATAGAACCAATCTATATGCTCTTCAAGAGATGAATGGATAAAGAAAACATGGTCTATATACACAGTGAAATATTACTGAGCATAAAGAGAATAAAATTATGGAATTGGGAAGTAAATGGATAGAGTTGGAGAATATCATGTTAAAGAAAGTAAACCAATCCACTAAACCAAAGACCTAATGTTTACTCTGCTAAGTGGATGCTGATCCACAATGAGTGAAGTGGGAGGTAGCATGGAAGAAATGAAGAAACTTTGAATAAGACAAAGGGGAGGGAGGTGTTGGTAAATGGTATAGAGGTAAGTAAGATGGTGGAATGAGATGGAAATATTTTGTACACAGAGTTACATGGGTTTTGTAATTATACTTTCTGTATAAGAGAAATAAAATTTTGTGCTCCACTTGTGTACTATGAAGTGAATTGCATTCTGCTCTAATAGCAAATTATAACAAATTCATAAATTAATTGATTTTTAAAAATTCAGGAAAGAGACTTGCTTTCTCCTAGATCTATACATAAACATATATATATATATATTCTATGTATAACATGCACATATTTAATATATATAATTTATAAACATTTTTTTCATATTATTTCAATTTTTTAAATAAATAATAACAGAAGCATTACAATTCTTATTCCATGTATAGAGCACAATTTTTCATATCCCTGGATGTATATAAAGTATGGTAATACCAATTTGTGTCTTCATACATGTACTTTTGATGATGAACTCTATTACATTCCACCATCCTTGCTAATCCTTTGCCCCCTTTTTTTTTTCTTCCCACCTTTCCTCATAGAAATAAAAAAAGCAACCATGAAATTTATCTGGAAAAATAAGAGACCAAGAATAGCTAAAGTAATCCTTAGCAGGAAGAGTGAAGCAGGTGGCATCACTATACCAGACCTTAAACTAGACTACAGAGCAATGGTAACCAAACAGCATGGCATTGGCAATAAAAAAAAAAGACTGGTAGACGAATGGTACAGAATAGAGGACACAGAGACTAACCTACAAAATTACAATTATAATATATTAGACAAAGGTGCCAAAAACATGCACTGGAGAAAAGATAGCCTCTTCAACAAACCATTATCTCTCACCATGCAGAAAACTCAACTCAAAGTGTATCAAGAACCTCAGAATTAAACCAGACTCTACATCTAACAGAATAAAATGCAGGCTCTAATCTTCATCATGTGGGATTAGGCCCCAAATTGATTAATAAGACACCTATAGCATAAGAATTAAAACAAATAATTAATAAATGGGATGGAATCAAACTAAAAAGTTTATTCTCAGCAAAAACAACAATTTGTGAGGTGAAGAGAGAGCCTACATCCTAGAATGATTTTTTTACCCATCACACATCAGATAGAGCACTAATCTCTAGGGTACACAAAGAACTCAAAAAGCTAAGCAAATAATGATAATAATAATAATAATAATAATAATAATAATAATAATAATAACAACAACAACCCAATCATGAAATGGGCCAAGAATCTGAACAGAGAATTCTTAGAAGAGAATATACAATCAATCAACATTTTTTCTATATATCTGATTGGTTATGGTGCCCCCTTCAAAAGGCCAAGCATAGTTCTGGTTCAGTTTCTAAGGAAGGGGAATACAAGAAAGAAGTATTCTCAACTCTCCTTTATAAATTATTAAATACAATTTTCTATGTCATTTTCTAAACATAGCTAAACATGGAAAATATTGACTTGAAGCAGAGAACTTTTTTATTAGAAACACAGTGTAAAAGAAAGACAAAAAACATAATTATTTGCACCACATTGAAGCATAAAAGAAATGGAACCTGGAGTTCAGAAAAGAAAGATTCAAACTTTTGTACTTGGGAATGTGGATGACATGGATGCCTAAAGTGAAAAGATTAATACAAGCTTTTGAAAGAAAATTCATGTGAGTGGCAGATAATGGTTAACCAACTAGAATCTGCACAGTGTCTCCCAGGGCTTTCTCTGCTGTGCACTACAGAACACACAGGTATTCATAGCGTCCATGAAGAGCATTATTCATCTGTACCCTCTAAAATTATTCACATAGTATATGAAAAAACATGTGAATGTGGATACTAAATGGCAATTCAGCAGACAAGAGAAAACTACCCAGAGAAAGAATTGTAGAAATTTCTTCAAAGATCATCAATTTATATTTAGCTCCTGACACAGGGATGTCAGTCTGGGGAAATATTATTTTCTCTCCATTTTGAAGAGAGTGCATTGAGAATACATTTCAGGGGCAACACAAATACTTTTTTTTTCTGTCATTTTAAGAAAATCTTCAGAAACAGAGCTCAGAAGACAGATTTCTTAGAAGGGTAAATGCCTGGAGATTACAAAATGGAAAAAAAAAAAAAACACATCAGTGGCCCTGAGTGACTCAGTAAGGAAATAAATCTAAAAGGCTTATTAGAAACTGAAAAGGAAAAAAGTAAGTATTTCTAAAAATAAATATGTTCATTAGTTGCTATCTCCACAACATGTCATTAAGTAAACAACAAATTATGTATAAATTTTTATAGGAGTGGCCAAATTTTATTCCATATGATTTTATATTAAACTCCAAAATCCAGATAATAGAGTTCATGATTCACTGCCAAAAATATTACAGAAAAAAATTTTAATGAGTGGATGTTTAGTAAATATGTCATTTAACAATTTTATTACCATATAATTTTAAAGAAATTTAATCACTTTCATGCAGCCATAGTGTAGAGAAATTTCTTATTTATTTTTCCTGTAGTAATTAACAAAGATAAGCCCTGGAATCCACTCTAAATAACCTACCTTTACAATCATACAAAAAAATCTATAATAAAAGATGAGGAAAGAAAAATGTCAATTTAAAAAAATAATTTAAAACTTTTTCTTTTTCTTGAAATCAATCACTAGCTGCATTTTTAGATTCTTTTCTCATCTTTTAAGCCAAAAAGATATAAATGACAGAAGTTTGAACTACAAATTTATACATGAGATATGTTTATTAAGTATAAAATTCAAAAACTTTAGAAACTTAAGAAATACAAAAAAAACCCATCATGCGAAAAATTAAGTAATATTGATAAACATTTAAAACAAATCAATAATCATTAACTCAAAAGGAGTTTAAATTAGTATCTATTTGTGGAAACTATTTTGCTATTGAATATACATGATACTCCCCATCACAGAGACTTACTGAAATTAGAGCATATGTGATCATAATAACATATAAGTACTCAATGGTACTCACCCAAACACTTGAAGCCCAAGGACACGGCTCAATACAATATAGATCATGGAAGAGATAAATAATAATCTGTAGGAAAATTGGTAACTAGAGCCAGTTACATTCCATAATATATCCAGTTTACAAAAGAGCATAAAACACTATGCATAAATTTTACATAGGTGCCTTATGCAAGTGGTATTTCATATGTGTACATTTTTAGAAACTAAATATGTAAAAACTATAAGAAAATGAAAGTCACAAAAAGCACATAAAAGACTGAATTATACATCCCATGTACAGAGGATAAAACTCATCATTATAAAGATGATAATTTTCTTTCAAATTAAACAATATATCTCACCAAATTTCTATGTACAAATATGAACATATCACATGAAGTCTACTTTTATGTGTATTCTATAAAGCAATAATTTTTTAAAAAATGATAAATAAATATAAGATAGAAGAAAATAGGAGAATAGGCAAAAGGGAACTACTGGATACCTAAGGGGGGCAAATTATATTCCATGTTTTATGGTTATGTCAAAATAAACCTGACTATTAAATACAGCAATAATGCAATAAGCATAAATTTTAAAAATTCATCTACAAAGTTATATGTAACTTTAGTCAAAAACCTTTTCAATTATAAGAGCAAAAAACGAACTTATCATGACCTACTATTCATAGATATTCTGAAATTATAATATTACAATAATCATCAAAGGATCACAATATAAATAAGATCCCCATATGAACACATATATATGTAAAAACAGTATGATTTATTGCAATAGAAAATTCTAGATAAATCAAACCATAACAAAAATAATCTGAGCAACTTAGCTAGGGCCTTTCTCAAAATAAATTTAAACCTGTTAGGGCTGTTTATGGGTGAAGAGTCCTTGCTTCCCAAATGCTGAAGTATAACACCAGAGAACTGTGCCAAGGCAGGTTTAGAGTGAAAAGTAGAAGCTTTATTAAAGGACAGTAGAGAAGACTTCTCTCAAGAAGAAAAAGGGGGGCCAAAGAGGTAGAATCCATGAAAGGTATTTTTTTTTAAAACTAAGGTCTTTTAGCTTTTTTATAGCTAAGGTCTTCCTTCAGCTATCCCTCATTTCTATCACATTCCTGTCCTTTGTTCTGTTATCTTGCAGTGTTGGAATGTAGGTGGGAAGACCCAAAGTGTGGAGTACAGGTGGGCTGAAGGAGTAATATGGTCAGGAAGGGCTTTTGGATTAGCATCCTCATGTTTGCTGTGAGCTGCTTCATTAAAATTTCCTTGCGATGGGCTCAGGGCCTTGGGGACATTTTCAATTCCCCTTATTCTTGACTCCATCCTCAATATGGTGTTCATTCTTGATCTTACTGGCTATTAGACCCAATTTACCTAAATACACTAACTACCTATCTGTAAATCTGGCTCCACTTCCAAGGATATGGCTAAGTAGTAAAGTATCCCTGAGTTCACCTAACTTTTACAAAATAATAATAATGAAGAAAGTAAAAATAAAAGAATGTCAAAATGAAAATTAGCTAGCCCAAAAGGAAATTAGGTACCATAATGACAAAATGACAGCCCCTCTCCTGCAGGAAAATTGCCCTTGGAGATTTGATTTTGATAATTATTTCACCTGTCAATCTCCAGCATCTGGTAAGACACTGGGCTGCAGGAACACACCTGCCACATAGTATTTTATGCAGATTCTGAGGATGCCCTCTGAGCTTAAGGAAGGCAGCAAAGAGTCTCTGCCAGTGACATGTTCCCCATCTGGTTGGCCAGTAGGACTTAGGACATAGTGGCCCAGTGGAGGACTTAAGCCTGCACACTCCAGAGACTGCCCAAGGTCCCAATCTGCTAGCTCCTGTTTTCAACACAACCAGTCCTGTGGTTCCAATAGTCTTCCTCCCCCAGCCTCCCTTGCTAGGCCAATGCACACTCACCATTTCATGGTTCTCAGAAGTAGGGCTACTTGGGATCCTCAGTTCCTGCATAGCAGAACAACCTGTGACTCTAAAGTATGAGACTACATATGGCAAAAATGGAGGACTCAGGAGATAAGAAGCGAAAGCCCACCCTCCTACTCCCTTATGACACACAGGATTGGACAGTTCCCACAAAATTCTCTTGATTGGAAGGGACTTCAGATCATGAACATTGGATCTGAGAGAAGTGAGCCCTTTTTTGAGTGACAGGGAATATTATCCAATCCAGGCAAGAATAAGGGCTAGAATCTCAGGTCATTGAGTGCTGTTTTTTTTTTTTTTTTAATCTGAGAAATGTACCCCAGTGTCTCAGGCTGCTGTTATTTTTAAGACAAGGTTGTTTTCCCATAAGTGGAAACTAATTTAAATTTAAACTTACATATAAAGTTATTTCAGTTTATGAATTACATATGCTTGTATATTATTCAGGAATTAATATAAAATGATGACAATAATTATAAAATTTTATTGATTGATTGATTGATCTCTGTTCTTTTTAGGTGACAGATTGAAGTTTGAACTGGGAAGAAACCCCCTAAAGTAAAAATGCCCAATAAAAATAAGACATAAGGGGCTGGGATTGTGGCTCAGCAGTAGAGTGCTCACCTCCCATGTGCAAGACCCTGGGTTCAATACTCAGTACCACATAAAAATAAATAAGTGAAATAAAGGTATTGTGTCCAGCTACAGCTAAAAAAAATACATAAAAAACCCATAAGGTATAAGGTGAGAAACCAGCCTCTACCTCAGTGCAAACACTGTTGAAGGAAGGGGGCTTGACGCTTGTCCTTGGAAAGACACACAGAGCACTCCTAGGCTCATACCCAACCTGCTGAGTTGTTTATCTACAAATAACAGAGGACATCTGCTGGGCCTGGTGTCTGTGACTCAGTCAGGCTAGGTGGGGATCCATAGCAACCCCTTAGCAGCCACCAATCAGCATGAAGCAGGGAAAATTCCTGGGATTCCAAATGACCCTTACAGTAGTTTATGGTGGTTGATAACATTTTGGGAAACCATACAATTCAGCATACACTCCCCTTGTGGCCTAAGCCAGTCTGTTCAAATGAATACCCATCTTGTACTAATTAATCACGCTTACCCAACTTGTTCCCACCAGTGAATGTGCTAATCATGTTTTACAGTAGTTTATGATTTTCCCAAGGTGTGTGATGATTTGCTAAGAGATGCTATGATGTATGTGGGGTTCCTGCCCTCCAAAAGAGTTATAAAACTGCTAACCCTGTGCTCAGGGCCTCTAAGCCACCAGTTGCTGTGTGTGTGGAGGATTGAGCTAGTTTGCAATAAACATCTCTTTGGTGCTTACATCGATCTTGGTCTCTGGTGGTCTTTTGGGGGTCCCATATTTGAGCATAACAGTCTCTCCTGGAACCCATGGTAAAAGAAGACACCATTCCAGTTCTCTAGGACTGTAGTTTTATAGCACAAAAGGTTGCAAAAGGGGGGTGTCTTGAGAACTTACACGAATAACAGGATTTTCATAAGCATAATACAAATGCAGGTAGTAGTTTAATGGTCTTAATGGTTCAGCACCTAGGGATTAAATTTAGATAACAACATCAGAATTTATGATGCACCACTAAAGTTTCAGAGTGAGTTGTTATTTGGTCAGGGAAAGCCAGAATTTATGAGTCATCACTAAAGTTTCAGCGAGGGTTGTTATCTCATCAGGGAAAACCAGACATGGATGAGTTCAAGGCACTGGAAGGCATTTCAAGCAAGGTTACAAATCAAGGTAATTTATAATGAAGAAGAAATTAACTTTTCATGCCTTTGTGATGAGATGGCTTCCAGTCTTAAATGAAAATTAGGCTGGATTTTTCACTTGCTATAGCCATAGCTTTTAAAGTATATGTTTCATACTTTAAAAGAATGAGCATTAAATTATTAATATTGATTACTACTAATTTTTTAAAAGACAGAATAAAATAGGAAATTAGATATTTGTTATTAAATGCATCAAAATTTTGATGAATATATTGATAATATGAACATGGAAAATTTTGACAATGATAAGAAGACATTTAATATAAGGGCTTCAATATTATAAGTCCTCATGTTCAATGGGTCATCTTTCAATGATTTTTTCATTTTTTAGGTCATTTTGAATTACACTTCTTCAAATGTTTGTGAAGTTTATAAATTTAAGATTTTGTATTCTGTAAAGTAGAAAAATGGCAGATTTGAGCTTCTGTCAGGATTTTAAACTTCTAAGCCATGTGGGGCATCTTAGCACTTATTTTTCATATTTGCACACAGTCCAATTCTATAGAGGAATGAGTTGGAGACATAGTATACTGTCCTGAGAAAAGAGAAACATAGTCTACTATCCTGAGAAAAGAGAAATTGCCTTAGGCTATTTCTAAAGCTTTCAACTTTTCTAACTTTTCAGAATTTCTGGTGATTTAAAAAAAATTATTTATTTTAACAAATGAATAGTTTGAAATTAATTATCTATCTTTCCTGCATTATTTTTCACTTTCATTGATTTTTTTAAAAGAAGTAACAGTACAGAATTCCAAAAGTCCTCCATGTATATTTAAAGTTATGATTCCAATGATCAAGATAGAAAGCAGGAGCAAAACATCATCTAGTTTGGTGGTTCTGTCTCAAACTAGAGAGTTACTTATTTCTGCCATTATTCACTAGGTTCCTGAGGTTCCAGAAATCACCAACCAACACAGAGAAATGTCTTTTTAGTTTGTTTCTCACAACCAATTCAAGCTAACGTACACTAGTAGCACTATAGTTTCAGATCAAAGTGTGTTTCTAAATAATAAAATATGCACATATAAACATATAAATAAATATAAAATAAAATATAATATTAAATAGATTTATTTTCCTCCATAATCATTTTGTAAATATTTCCCTTTAGACACAGTTCTGGAAACAAAGTGTCATAAATAAGACATAAATCCTACATTGCTACAAGAGTAATTAAGGCACATACTAAGAGCTTGGTATAAAACATAGAGACAAAAATAACTAGAGAACACCATAGAGAATTATACCTAAGTGCTAAGCAGCAAATTCATAGTCTTTAAGTACATGAAGAGACAAGTTATCATAGCAAATTTTATAACTCAGTTGCTGCTAATATACAGAGATAGAGATATTTATTAAGAGATGGTTTTATGCAGATTTTTGGTTTAAAAAGGGAAAGATCAAATAATGTAGGTGATTCAAACATGAGCAATAATATTTTTCTGCATTCAGTACCTTTTTTGAAGATATATGAATTATAATTAGTTCCAACCAGTAAAATGCAGAAATAGTGTAAAGATAATTCACTGTGAGTAAAACTACTTAAAAAGAGAACCAAAACTTCCATTCTTATCCAAATGTTTATTCCTGACAAAAAGACAGCTTCTTTGAACCATTTCTGTAGATATGATTTTTTGTAATAAATATTTTGGTGACTTTTTTTGCATATTACTTAATATATTCATGCTTCACATTTTCTCTCTTGTACTATTTTACTACCTATATCCTGAAAGAAATAAAATTTCTACCTCCTAAACTCTCTTGATATTTGAGAGATCTTTTATATCATTTCTATAATGAATACTGTGCTTTCAGTAAGGAATGACTATTCTTATGCACCTGGCTCATTAACAGGAGTTTTGTTGTGTTCTTTGGTTTTATTTACAGTAAACTTTAAAAAAAAGGTTAATCTTAAACCAAAACACAAAGTAAAGACCACCAACTCCAATTTTAAATCAAATTAAATCAAGATTGTATTGTGTAGACAAAAGCTGGCCAGGACTGTCTCTTACAAGACCCCATGCTAGAGATCATCCCCCTGATTTTCAGGAAAATATTTTTACAGCACAAAAAGTTACAAAGGAGGTGGGTGCTAAGGTACTTACAGCTAACAAGATTTTGAAAATCATAATATAAAGGCAGATAGCAGGTTAAGGATCTACATGGCTAACATTTCAAGGGAGGGAATAAATTCAGCTCCAGACTTAGAATTTATGAGCTGCCACTGAGATTTAGAGAGAATTGTTATTGGGTCAGTGGGAGCCAGAATTTATGAGGCACCAGTAAAGTTTTAGAGAGGGTTGCTATCTGGTAAGGGATAGCCAGGCATAGGTGAATTCAAAACACAGGTAGAAATTGCAAGCAAGTTTAAAACATCAAAATATTGTCAGGCCAAAGAGAAATTTTAGTTTTCTTATAGAAAACAGAAATAAACTTTTTACCTCTGAAAGCTCTAAGAGAAGATTTTATTTTTTGTATTTTCTCACATCTAATGGCTTTTGGCATTCCTTTGTTTGTGAGCATAAATGCTTCTCTTCTGTGTTCACGGGGCTTCCAAACCAAACAATCTAGGTAAGCCCTTCTCATAGGGAAGATGTTGCTAACATAGAAAGTAACTACCTTTTAACCCACAAGGTTTGACAACCATATTAC
Source organism: Callospermophilus lateralis (assembly GCF_048772815.1). Classification (NCBI taxonomy): domain Eukaryota; kingdom Metazoa; phylum Chordata; class Mammalia; order Rodentia; family Sciuridae; genus Callospermophilus; species Callospermophilus lateralis. The sequence continues at coordinate 123,930 of NW_027512570.1, forward strand.
AGGATATGAAAGACCCTCCAATATGCTTGTTCTTCCAACCATTGTTGGCAAAGACTTACAAAAGTCAATTCATTGCACAGAATGAGTGAGGTGGATCTCTGCTCTGCAGTCCAGAACAGGAGGTAAAAGATCCCCAAAGGGAGTTTAGACAGGGATTTACATGACATATCTGACAAAATCCTAAAAACAAGAGAAAACATAAATTCAGAGAGAACCATACTCACATAATCTCATTTGACAGAATCAAATTCATTAGAGGAACAGATGACCGAGGCAAATCTAAAGGGATTTAACTATATTTTCTTTTTCTAAATTGCTATTAATGTCTCCCACAATTATAGAGTTCTGGATCTCCTCAGTTATTACTTTATCATTACCTTCAACCTACAATGCATGAGGCATACTGAATTTACCCTACTCATGTACTTATCACTTATTTTTTTCTATAGAAATGCATATGAATATGAATATATTTTTTCCACATTTCTAAGATTCTACCCTGAAAATTTCTGTGACATCACTTTCCTGAAATGCATTTTTATTATTTCATCTCAGTTCATCTAAGTATTCCATATCATGTGTTGGAAAAGATGAGACCACCCTAAGGCCCTTCTTATTTGACTATTTATGAACTATAATTAAAGGTCAACCTCAGTACCTCCACAGAACTTATGTCTCATTCACCTTTCTCATTCATAGTGCTTTATTTTTAAGTAGGTAGCAGAAATTTTATTTTGAAGAAGAGTAGTGATTTAAAGCCATTCAGTGTACTTTAGAGGATCCCAAAAACCTATGTTTGTGGTTCTTAAACAACCTTACCACTGAAAGACCTGGATTATACTCCAGGTTGGACACTTATACTATGCTTCCAATGGAAATGGTTTCTTGGTTATGAATATTGTCTTTCCCTTTCTTCTATAGTCTTGGAAATGTGTAGATTGTGTGAAGTTTTAGAATCACTATTTTCAACACACTTAGCATGGACCCATTTGATAATAGAAGAAATCTATATTCTGAAAAAAAAAGGCCCTTCACCAAGGCCTAAAGAAGTGATAAAATAGTCTCTGGAAAGAAATAACAGTCATCCATTAGATTATTTTTAAAAAATACTAAGAATAAGTTTAGTTAGTAATGCATTACTGTACTAGGAAAAGTGATATAAATGCAATTTCAATTTTTAAAGTTGTTTCTGATTACTACAAAGAGAGTATAAAAAGCTGGTTACATGGGCTGGAGTTGTGTCTCAGTGGTAGACTACTTTGCTAGCATGTGCAAAAGCACTGAGTTTGATTCTCAGCAATACATATAAATATTATTTGTTTTATTTTTAAATACATGACAGCAGAATGCATCGTAATTCTTATTACACATATAGAACAATTTTTCATACCTCTGTTTGTATATAAAGTATGTTCACATCAATTCCTGTCTTCATATTTGTACTTTATTTTTTTAAAGAGAGACAGAGAGAGAGAGAGAGAGAGAGAGAGAGAGAGAGAGAGAGACAGAGAATTTTAATATTTTTATTTTTTAGTGCTCGGCGGACACAACACCTTTGTTTGTATGTGGTGCTGAGGATCAAACCCCGGCCGCACGCATGCCAGGTGAGCGCACTACCACTTGAGCCACATCCCCAGCCCCATACATGTACTTTAGATAATAATGTCTATCACATTCCACAATCCTTGCTAATCTTTACTCAACACTCCTACACTGGCTACTTCACATAAACTGCCTCAGGGATTTAATGCAGTAATCAAAAAATTTTCTGCAGCCTATGCAGTTCTGTTGGAATGGCTATTATAAAAAACTAAAATTGTCATGCATGGTGGCATATGCCTGAAATTCTAGAAGCTATGGAAAATGAAACAGGTGAATTGTTAGTTCAAAGACAGCCTCATTAACATAACAAGGCTACAATCAACTTAATGAGAGCCTGTCTCAAAATATAACATAAAACAGAATGTGGATGTATCTCAGTGATATGCAACTTTGGGTTCAATATTCAGCACCAAACCATACAAAACCAAGCAAATATCTCATAATTAAGAGGGATTCCACAGTACACAAATATGTAAAAATGTTGGTGACATTTTTAAATACATTTAATAAATATATTTTAAATAAATTTAATAAATATCTTTTCTAAAAGGGTTAAGATTCTTTAAAAGCCCTAAACAAAAATGCACATAATCCACTAGTAATAACTTGGGGTAGAAGTGCAAGGTCGTACATGCCTGTACTCCCAGTGGCTTAGGAGAATAAGAGGTAGAAAACTAGGGGTTTATTCTCAAGTTAAAGACCAGCCTCAAGAACTTGGCAACGTCCTAAGAAACCCAGTGAAACCCTCTCTCAAAAATCAATCAATAAATAAAAGTGTTGGAGATTGGGTATGTAGCACACTGGTAAAATTCCCTGGGGTTAATCTCCATTATTTAAATAAATAAAAAAATATAAATAATAATTCTTGGTAAAAAAAAAATGCCATACAATCTGCTAATAATAACTCTGGGTATATATGTAAAAAATTTGGAATCCTTTTGCTAAATATATTGCCACACATCTATTTTTATTGTAACTTTATTCACAGTATCTAATAAAAAGAAACAAATGAAGTACCTTTTAGATAGAAAGTATATCATAAAATGCCTTCCAGTTGCAACGCATGCAATTAGTCCATCCCTTCAGAAGCTACATACTTAAAATTCAAACTGGTCCCTAGAATGCAAGACTCAGATAGTGGTGTTTTCTAAATACTCCAAAAAATTTGGAATCTCTGAGATCCTTGTTTCAGATATTCTAAAACTCAGAACTAGGTCATATGGGAAGTCAGAATGAGAACACAACACACAGTAAATTCTTTAATGGGGAATCTTAACTCAGACACTGTCATAACCAAAAGCAGTGTTGGAGATAAAAAATAGAATCTGTTTCACTATTATGTATTCAAATCAAATATATATTAGAAAAAAGTTAAGGCTACTGGTTAAAATCTACCTATAACAGGTATTAAAAATGTAGCAGGGGCTGGGTGTGTGGGTGCAAGCCTGTAATCCCAGTTGCTGAAGAGGCTGAGGAAGAGTTATCAAAAGTTCAAAACCAGCCTTAGCAGAATCGAGGTGCTAAAAAACTCAGTGAGATCCTCTCACAAAATAAAGTAAAAAACAAAACAAAACAAAAATTCTGGGGATTTGTCTTAGTAGTGAAGTGTTCGTGAGTTCAATCTCCAATATCCCCAATAAAAAATGTTCCAGGGGGCTAGGGCTGGAGCTCAGTGGAGCTCTTGTCTGACACATCTGAGACACTGGAATCAATTCTCAGCTCCAGATATAAGTAAATAAAACATAAGGTCTATCAACACCTTTATATATATAGTACCAAGATACTGACATGGACTTTGATCTAATTTGCCTGTACTTTAGCCCTTAAGATTGAAGTTGGCAAGGCATAATGGTGCATGCCTGTAATATCAGCTGTTTACAAGACTGAGAAATAAAATTAATGAATTCAAAACCAGTCTCATCAATGGTGAGGCACTAAGCAACTCAGTGCAACCCTGTCTCTAAGTAAAATACAAAATAGGGGTAGGAATGTGGCTCAGTGGTAAAGCGCTCCTCACTTCAATCCCTGGTCTCTCCCCCCCAAAAAATGGGACTGAGTAAATAATTCAGCTTGCAGAGCACTTGCCTTCTAAGTATGAGGCCCTGGGGTCAATCCTCACTACAGAGAGTGAGAGAGAGAGAGAGAGAGAGAGAGAGAGAGAGAGAGAGAAAGAGAGAGAGAGAGAGAGGGAGAGAGGGAGAGAGAGATTGAACTTCCATGTAATTTAAATTCAAGTTAGTCCCACTTCTATTTTTTCCTGCCACACCAGAATAAAAGCATTTCTTTAAATGTTTGGAATGTTTCTGTGGGTTATTTATTTATTATTAATTTATTTATTATTTACTTATTTTTATTTCGTGCTGAGGATCGAACACAGGACCTTGCATGTGATAGGTGAGTGCTCTATCACTGAGCCACAACCCCAGCCCCTTCTGTGGGTTATTTTAATGAAATGGTCTGACCATAAATAAGTAAATAAACAAATTAATTAATAAATAAATACACCCTCAATTGATGACCCATTACAGTTTTTAAAAAAATTTTAAATGGGACACATAAACCGCATTTAGGAGAGATTCACTCTTTTTAATGTCACCTGATATTATTCTGCTTTTTTTCTCATGTAAAAATCTCAGAATGATAAATTAAAATCTTTTAAAAGTTCCCTCCAGTTCTTGAAGAAAAACATTATAAATGATGCATACATTTGAAATAAAACATGGGGAAATAATGATTAATAATGCTGAAAGTGGAATTTTTAGATAAACCAAAATTTCTCAGTTTTCCATGAATCTGGGTGCTTGTTTCATAAATTTTGAAGAAAAACAATTATTTAAGCAAGAAGAAATAGAATGCCCACCATGTTGTATGAGGATTGATATCAGAAAAAAAAATCATTTTTGTGTGCCATCTTAGAAGTTTACTGATGGTTTTGGGCAGAACATGGAGCATAATGCATTTAAAATAGGCTTTGGAAAAGGCATCCTGACTACCATATGGGTTCACTTTTATTCTTTCTGTGACCCATCCTTTTTCCTTCAAATTCAATAAGGAATCACTCCTGGGACAAAGGACTTTGTAGAAGGTGTTCCCACAAGTGGGATTCAAGGTCTTTTACTTTTGAAATAGGCCTTAATGGTGCTCATTAACATCTTTCAGTTAGCCACCAGGTGTCTTTGAGTGAGGCCCATTATCTGCATTACATGGTCATTATTAAACTTATTCTCTGTGAACAGAGAACCCTAGTTTTGGATATGTCAACAGAGAGCTAGAAAACTAGGGGTTTATTCTGAGACCTATGGAGAGATAAGCTGAAGTTCTGGATTTCAGGTTTTTGTTCTGGATTTGAGATACTGCTTCTGCTACATTTAAAAATCTCAGGACTCATGAAGAGAATGAGTTAAAAGCCAGCATCATCAAATGTGTGAGGCCCTAAGAACTTCAAAGTGACCCTGTTTCTAAATAAAAATATTAAAAAAGGATGGGAATGTGAATCAGTGGATGAACAACTCTGGGTTGAATTACTGGTACCAAAAAGAAAACAACAAACAAACACACACACACAAAAAAAATAATAAACAAACAAATGAACAAACCCTCATAAGTAACAAGCCCTAAAATCAGCAGCCTCTCTCATGCTTGAATACAACAAATGGAGTTGTGGTTCTCTCCTGGTAATTATCTCAGTCTTCATTATGCATTCTGGAGACATGCTGGAATCATGGGACATGGAAGCCCACAAAGGGCTTTAGAAAAAAGCTGGAAACACCTTACAATTATGGAACAAAATGCCCAGGTTTTCAACTGCTGATCTAAGCCTCACTAGACTAGTCAGAGGGAGGTGAACGCTAAGTTACCACAGAGAGACCCTCTGGCCACAAGACTCTGGAGAGGACCATGAGGACTCCCTAGCCATGACTACAAGTTTCCACCATTGCCACTTCTGTAAGCTTTAAGCCACCTTCCTACCCAGTCTCAAGATAACAAGGCACACTTACCATTTCCTGGCTCTCAGGGTTCTCAGTGTTCTCCCTGTGATTTGTTTTCAGTTTCTGCATAGCACAGACACCTGGGCTTGGATCCAGGACAGAAGCCTACAAAAAGATTGAAAAAATGGTCGGCTCCAGACACCAAGGGAACAGAAGATTGTGGACGCCCTCCCCCTCATCACTAGCTGCATGAGGGTTGGACAGTTCTCACCTAAGAGACTGATTGGTCAAGGCTTCATGCCCTGCCTCCAACCTGAGCCAAGTGGGTGCAGAATCAAAGGCTGAATGACGGGCTGCTCCATTGTCACTGTTAAAAGACTATAGATCAGGGCTGAGGATGTAGCTTAGTCAGTAGAGTGCTTGTTTTGCTGATTAAGGCCATGGATTCAATCTCTTGCACTACGCACACACACTCTCCTCCCCCCCAAAAAATAAGTAAAGGACTTTGGGGACTAGGGTTATGGATAAGAGGTAAAGCACTTCTCTAGCATGCGTGAGGTACTGGGTTGAACACCCAGCACTGCATTAAAAAGCCACCCAAGAGAGGATGTGGCTTAAATGGTACAGCACTCCCTGGCATGCGGGCGGCCCAGTTTTGATCCTCAGCACCCCATGTTGTGTCTGCCAAAAACTAAAAGTAAATATTTTAAAAAAAGCCAACAAACAAACTACTAATGACATTTGCCAAGAATGAATGAGAACCAAATCTAGATGAATACTCTGACCTCTGTCTCTATATTCATGTGTCAATAAGCAAGAAGGTAAACTTCTGTGTCTAATCACTAAAATAAGGGGATAGTGATTGTTTTCTTCAGTGGGAAGTGATTAAAAATCATTATTATGTATAAAGTACTTTAAATGTGAAAAATCTATTTTGGACATGTATAATGATTTTGGACATGTATAAAAATATTGTATAACTAACAATAATTTGTAATTTTATTATATAGTAGTAAATAAGAACCACAGAGATGCTATACCTATAAAGAACAGTCATTCTTTTCCTTTAATGAAAAAAAACATCACCATAGTTTGAACTTATAGTTATTATGAAGCTAGTCATACTTAAAATTCTTTCTCCATTCAGTATTACTATTTCAACAATGTTTGTTAGTTTATTTTCACAACATTATGGTGTTTCTTTTTTTTCTTTCTTTTCTTTCTCTTTATTATTGGTTGTTCAAAACAATAAAAAGTTCTTGACATATCATATTTCATACATTAGATTCAAGTGCGTTATGAACTCTAATTTTTAGCCCAAATACAGATTGCAGAATCACATCGGTTACACATCCACATTTTTACATAATGCCATTAGTAACTGTTGTATTCTGCTCCCTTTCCTATCCTCTACTATCCCCACTCCCCTCTTCTCTCTCTACCCCAGCTACTGTAATTCATTTCTCTCCTTGTTTTTTTCCAATTCCCTCACAACCTCTTATATGTAATTTTGTAAAACAATGAGGGTCTCCTTCCATTTGCATGCAATTTCCCTTTTCTCTCCCTTTCCCTCCCACCTCATGTCTCTGTTTAATATTAATCTTTTCCTCCTGCTCTTCCTCCCTGCTCTGTTCTTAGTAGCTCTCATTATATCAAAGAACACATTTGCATTTGATTTTTAGGGATTGGCTAGCTTCACTTAGCATAATCTTCCATAATGCCATCCATTTCCCTGCAAATTCCATGATTTTGTCACTTTTTAGTGCTGAGTAATACTCCACTGTGTATAAATGCCACATTTTTTACCCATTCATCTATTGAAGGGAATCTGGGTTGGTTCCACAGTCCAGGTATTGTGAATTGTGCTGCTATGAACATTGATGTGGCAGTATCCCTGTAGTATGCTATTTTAAGTTCTTCAGGGAATAGTCCACGAAGGGCAATAGCTGGGTGAAATGGTGATTTGACCCATATTTTTTCAATCAAAAATTCTAAAGTATAAATCATCTACTATGACTGTTTAGCCTAAAGAAAGATACTCATTGAATACAGTATAAGAAGAAAGCCATAATATTGTCAGAAAGACAACACTTGTAAATTCAGGTACTATCTATAGTTACTGGCTTGGTTAGGTATCTAATTGTTACTATCTATAGAAACCAAACAATTGAACAAAAGTTTCAGGCAATTAATACCTGAGTAAAATAGTGCTTTTGTTGATGTAGTAATACTAAGTTTATATATCTTTCTTTTCTAACAAGCTGAACATAGCATCAAAACCCCAATCTCTCAATATACAGGAATTTAACCAAGACTTTTTACTGAACAACAAATTTATTCAGTTAAGTGAGTTTAGTGATTGCTGTCTGAGCCAAAATGTTTTTTCTCTGCATGCAAATCTGGGGCAGCTTCATGTAACATAAGGTCAAATGATTATAGGAATCCTCAAAGTTCAGCACTGCAGAGAAACAGCATGAATAATTTTCTTTCAAAAATGTTAAAAACTGATGTTACCAATCTACAATTGCATTTATTGAAAATCACAATGTTTTACCCAAGAGACATCTAATTTTCTGCACCACAACTCTCTTTAAAAGGCTCCAGTGTAAATTCATTGCAGAATGTATTTCTAGGTAAATAAATAATTTGACCCATGTATGGAATTTTTGAATAGATGCCAATTAAACAGGAGAGAAGAGCTGAAAAAATAAATTGTCATTTTAATTTTAAAGTAGTTGATCTTGAGCTATTACCATTGACAGTAGTTAGAGAGTCGGGCCATTTCTCTATTGAGGGCTCTTAATTTGTGAAAATAGTATCATACTATCAGCACAGTAGAAAACACCTCTTTTGAATTCTCTAAGGCAAAAAATGTATCATTTTCTCAAGTTTCTTTGAGTGAATAATTGTCTCAAAAAAATTTCTACTCTAAAATAGTGCTATTATATAGTCTATCTCAATCCACTGTTTTCTCAATAGACTGAAAACCATTACACATTGTTAGCAGTCTTACTTCAAAATTCCTTTGGTGGTATTCTTGAAAAATATGAATACTGAGACCTTTTACTTCCTACAGGGAAATCCTCTTCCATCATCTTAAAATCCTAATAAAGAGTGGAAAGAAGTATCTTGTTTTTCAAGTTTTTATACCTATATATGTTTGTATACAATTATATATAAAATTCTTTAAAGTAATTTATATATATATATATATATATATATATATATATATATATATATATACCCACACATTGCCTACATAAAAATTACTTTAAGGATAATATGTTTAATATACCTGGAGAATTTAACTGCAATGTGGTCTCTTGTACATGAATTCATGTAGCTGGTTTCAGTGGTACACGCCAGAGTCTTGGGATGCTGAGGCAGGATGATTGTGAGTTCAAAGCCAGCCTCAGCAATTTAGCGAGTCCCTCAGCAACTCAACTCAGTGATATCCTGTTTCTAAATAAAATACAAAAAAAGGGCTGAGTATGTGGATCAGTGGTTCAGCATCACTGGGTCCAATCCTTGGTACCAAAATAAATAAATAAATAAATAAATAAATAAGGAATGCATTCCTGCAATCATGTAGGCATGCATAATGAATAAGTACATGGATTCAAGTTTAAACAAAAATAAACATGGTAAAATTTTACTAAACTCCAATAGTTGGTAAAAAAAAAATTAAAGAAACTAAGTGTTAAAATACTTACATATTTACTGGAATACCATGAACTATTATCAATTATGTTGTAAACATTGACAACATGAACATTTAATAAACTATAATGTTATCAGAAAAAAATATTTTTTAAACATTACACTTAACATTATCACTTGCTATATAATAACAGGGAGGCATCATTTAATCTTAATGTCTTCACATTTTAGGGTCTAAGTTTTAGATAGAAGAAGACCATCACTAGTCTTTGGCTATGTGGGCCTACAGATACCTAATATTAAAAAATCTACAGATTTTACAGTTATTAAATGAATTAATTTGGGAGTATTATGACTATGGGTAATTAATTTTTTCTTTTATTTACCTTTTTTTATAGACTTCACAGGATGTTCTACTTTTGTAATAAGAATATTCCCTTTCAAAAAAAATTTTAATACAATTAAAAGTAAATTAAGACTTGGAATAGATTTAGTTTTTAGTAATCAAAAAAAAAAAACTTTGGGGCTCAGAAGGGAATATAGTACATGGGTTGAAAGTTTGCATTTTAGAGTTATGCTTTTCTGAGTCTGAATTCTATCTCTGCCTCTCCTACTTAACAAGGAACACAGCTCTCTAGACAATGGTGTTGTAAACCTCAAATACAATAGTGCTTGCAAGGTACTTGGCACTCATAGTTAGTTTCAAAGGATAGTTGCTTTTATTATTACCTTAAAATCTAATTTTAATAAAATGAACAACCTACAAACTATTAGACATTTCACACTTTGTACTCTTTTTGACAATAAAATATTTCTAAACCTTTAACTCATACTTGGACCTGGGAAAATACTCACTCAATTTATATTGTATTTTCCACTTAACATATTATTCTAGGGTAGTGAAAAAGGCAACCAGTTCTCATGGCAATGACAAACATGTCTACCTGGAAGTCATCTTTGATACTGGAAACTTGAAACTACTCATTCCTTTAAATAAGAAACACAACCCTTCATTTGAAATACAAGTTATACTATACTCACAAACATATGGACAAAAGTGTTAGGGAATAATTGGTTGTGGTTGTTTTTCCTTTTCTGTGAAGGTGAGGATTAAACCCAAGGCCTTACAATTGCTATGCAAGTGCTCTACCACTGAGGTATACTCCCAGTCCCAAATATATGTATTGCATACAATCTCTTTAAAAAATCTGTTATGTACGTCATTAGTAACAAAATATGCTTATTACAAGATGAATTTTTTTTTTCAGAGTAGAAATTAGAAATTTATAAAAGGACAGCAGAAAAGACTTCTCCCAGAGAAAGAAGGGGACCCAAAAGGTGGGAATCCGTGGAAGGGCTGTTCTTTCCACTTTTTATAGTTTTGGTGATGGAATACAGGTTGAAGGGGTTAGGACACAGGTGGGCCCAATTATCACCTTTTGGGATGGGCTTATCATTTCTCTAGGATGGGCTATCTCCGAATCTGTTGGGGGCTGTTTCCTGAGCTCCATTAACATTTCTTTGAGGTGGACTTTGGCCTAGGGCCTTTTCAGTACTTCATTAACATTCCATAAATTGTCCTGCATTTTCCCTGAGTCATTCCCAGCATGGCCTTCATTTTAGATTTCACTGGATATTAGACCCGATTTACCTAACTACACTGACTACCTAATTTTAAATCTGGCTTCATTCCCCCCTCTAATTTGGGAACTCCTTACTGCTGTAAGCAAGGGGGGCGAAGAAAATCTTTCTGGCCTCTTCAGGCTGAAAAGGGACGGTGTGGGGCAAGCAGTTTGGAATCTCCCTTTAAAAATTGGGTCTATCGAGTGGGTCCATGATAGAAGACTGATTGAGAAGTAATAGACTGGAAGGCCATTTGAGTGATGGGTGGTCTAGAAGAGAAACAAGAATTTATTAGTACTGGAACCAGATTGATGCAGCAATAAATCCCATAGCACAGGAATATGCCAATGCGTATGATGGCAAAGACAAAGACTAACAATGTTTTCCACCAGGAAGTACCAAGAACCAGGAGCTAAGATATTGTTTCCATGACAAAGTTGCTGAGGACATGGCTTCTATCTGAGCATGTAAATCTTCAAGGATATTCGTCACATTGCCAGAATTGTCAGGGGTGTAAACACAACATTTAACTTTAAGAGTTACAGATGTCCTTTACCTTAAGATACAGTTTAATATCTTAATGTCATCTGAGCTTGCGAAATCCTTTTACTAGTATGACCTCTGTGTCTAATAGAGAAATATTTAATTCTGTTACTTAGGGCTAGATAACCATACTAGCAAACATTAAGCCTACCTGCGTAGGTTAGAAATAAAGGCCTTGAACTAAAAACTACTCTGGCAGTTTCTTCTGATAGATATCAGGCATTCCTGTCTGAGAATCTCTTTTGAAGCTTCCTGTTTACTTATTTATAGAAGTAACAGTTAACTATTATTTTATTTAAAATGCCCAGGAATAGCTGTGTTTTGGATTTGACTGTCTTTGCTAAGTGTTTAAGATGAAGCAAGTCAAACTGAGTTTTGTTTCTATCTATTGTTAACAGTCAGCTGAGTTTCCTTGAGAATCTTCAGGAACTTGCAGCAGCTTCTCAGATCTGCTAGTGCCATTTGTGCTAGGATGGGTCCAGGCCTTGCTTGACCATGTGGCTTCCCTCGGAAGCATCAGGGATGTCTCCATTTTCTGATGACCCTCCTCTTCACAGCAAATGCACTGATTGGCTTTCTGTCCTCCACTGGTCTCATTAATCTCCCTGATTGGGAGGTTATGTGGCCTAGAGTTGCAAATCTCTCTGGAAAAGTCCCCTATCCCCTGACTCAGACTGACTCAGAGGGCAAGAGCCAAATTTTTAATTTTAAAACTTAATCTTTTCTTAGTTCAATATTTATTTCCAGATAATCATATGAATAAATAAATCATGTATGCTAATTTTACGATATGCAATGTAAATAAATTGAATCATCTTCCAGAATAATTAAGATAAAATCCTTTTGCATTATAGCAATTTTTACCATCCAAATATCTAAAATAATAGCTTTCTTCATTTTCATACCTCTTAGTTTTTAAGTAAGCTCATGTGTTTTAAAATAATACTTAACCTTACTGATTGAATATAAGTCAATGAAAAGTAAAATCTTTTAATTTGGCAACAGTAAGAAAACTTTTGAAATTTAAAGGAAATTAAGCTTTTTAAAGTATTTCTTCAAAATTTCCCAAAATCAATTTTACATAAGGTAAAATTTTTATCTTTCTGATTTCCAAAAAATACTAGTTCATCCTTAGTTACATTATACCCTAAAACAAAATCCTGACTCAATCAAATATATTTTTTTATCTTTAAGGGTTCTAAAATGGTAAGATATTTCTTACTGTTCATATAACTGGAAATATAATAATTATGCTTAAACATTTTCACTTTAGATTCTAGATTATAATATCTTGTATTTTCAAAAACTCTCCTAGTAATTGAATTTCTACATTTATCTCAGTTTTTAAATACACATATTAATTAGTAATTCATACTTTAATATGTAGCATGTTATAATGAATTAAATGCTTAAAAATTACAAGACAATGATAGCGAGGGTATTTTAAATGTTCTAAAAATAAGTATCTCCCATTTATATTGCTTTGCTACCTAATTTAAAAAATGGAATTGCAGACTCAATATAGCAGAGTGAATCTGTGCTACCTCATCATGCACAGATTTTTCTAGCTTCATAAATGACATTATGATCTTGGATTTGGATTTCACTTTTCTGCGAGCTAAAGAACTACATCTTGGGTTAACTGAATCTATTTCACAAGACTGTTGGAAAAAAAAATTTCAAAGTGGCTTTATAGAAATATACTAGACAAATTTAAGATACAATCTATTAGAACTTAATTTTCCTTATTTCAAAATGTTACATTACTGGAACTCATATGCCAAAATGCCCCAAGAAAATTGATACAAATCCACTGAGAATATTACATTCAGAGAACTGTAATTACTGGTTAGTAATTCAATTTTCCTAAGAGGCAAATACTGGATCACTTGCTCTCCCAGGAAAAAAGAAAGGAAAAAAAAGTTTTAAATGAAACTTGAATATGTAACTTGGACATTTTACAAAGTAGTTCATATTTTTTGGTTGTAATTTCTTCATGGATATGAACTTGATCTTAAGAGATAATATCCCTTATAAGCTCATCACATTTATTTCTTTCCTAAGACATACAAAAACAGAATCACTTAAATATTTAAATTCTTAATTTTATTACTGTTAGAAATATGTCACTACAAAGAAGCACATATTAAGCTGCATACCCTTATGTACATATTATATCAATATGAAAAAGCATTTATTTTTCTTTTGCAAATGTATTATGTAAAGCCTAAAACAAAACAGCATTAAATATTTTTTTACAATAACTCAGGACCTTTTCTTAAGTGTATTCTTAAGTTCTTAAAAATTTCTTAAATCATTATTTATCTTTAAAGATTTGTGAATATACTTAGCTATAATTAGAGAAGAATTTAATTTTGCTATATAAAGTTTATGGAAATAATATCATCTCATGGGAAGGCTGGAATATCTTAATCTCTGTCTGATTTTTGTTGTGTGTTTTCTGCATCTGCAAAGGTAAATATAACTCAATAGTTCTTGTTTTATAAGCTAGCCATAAATTTGTAAAATTGGAGAGACCATTAAGTGTATTTCATACAAAAAAAATAGTTTTAGATCCCTACATATTCTGGACCCTTTATCATGTAGTTTTTGTACTTTGGACTTTTTAGATATTGTCTATTCCATATGATTGTTCAGTCAAGTGTGAAACTTCTTTGAAATTCAAGGTATTACATGATTTCTTCTATATAAAATATTTTCTTTAGAAAATTTTACATACCCTTATCAAGTCTGAAACCAAGATTGTAATTTTAAAATGGGAATGAATACTTTATGTTGAATTTATTATCCCACAAAAATAATAATGCATAAATATCATGTTTAAACAATCATGGATAAACCTTCTCTGAAGGCAAATCTTAATGTGTCTACTCATTGGGAGCACAGTCTCTCTCTTGTAAGAAACAATAGAGCAAATGCAGAGATTTTCCTATACAAATCGAGACATGCCTGATTGAACTGTGAGGAAGTCTCAGGAGATGTCTTCCTAAAATATCATCTGTCAAGAAACTTTAGTTTTAAAGACTGGAATTGGAAGATCTCAGACCCACCCGTGAGGAATTCATGTTTACATACATCTGTGCCTGACAGTTGGCTGGGTGTAAGAGCCAGAATTCACGATAGGCCCAAAGAGGAGCAGATTCATATTTCTGAAATCTCCTCTCTCCTTGACAGAAAAATATTTAACTGTAACTTGATATTGTCTATAATGTCATTTCCATATACCTTTTGAAAAAGATACCACCAGAAAACAACTAAACATTCTATAATACATTTCTCTGTTTTTTTGCAACAAGGTGAATTCACCTTCCCATGGCTTTCTCAAGATCATAAATAAGAAGCACTGCATGAGAATACACAAAGAAAGCAAAGTAAACTAAGGACAAGATGAATTTCCTGTCTATTTTCTTCATGGTGGTAATTTCTTAAAATATAATAATGGAATTGTTTAGTTTCATCTTTAAGTATTGAAATTGATGAAAAGAATTTGACAACACATAAAAATATGTAAGCTAGTATGTGACTAGAGATTGCCATGTAAACTAAATGAAATGATTAAATGTAAAAATGAAAATGTAACAGGACTTATATAGTCTTTGTGTTTTAACAAATTACAATTTTCATTTTGGGTATATGTGGATATTACTGTACGTGTACCTTAAAAACACATTAATTTTCTGAGGGCAGACCATTAATTGGGTCCAATTCACTCTTAACATGAATTGTAAACTCTCTATTATTCAATCTTCCCTCAGTCTGATAGCTGTGAAATCCCAGGTTATCATGAGTATGGCTAAGATGCACTGTGCAGTGCTCATTCAACAATTTGCTGCTGTGGTGCTTGAGTTCCTGTGGTTCTTGATGCCTGAGGTAGTTTTTATTCTTTTGCCCAGCTTACATTCCATAATTTCTTCAAAGTTTTAGAGAAGTATTTCAATGCCATCTAGAAACTATCTTTTTTCTTAGTAATGGACCCCAACAACACATTGCAGTAATACGTTAAATTTATAAATCCTTCAAAGCTTTTAGTAAGACTTTCTAAGAAGGACTGGAGATTTGTAAACTCACAGAAATGCAATAATGTATTATTGATTTTTGTTAATGATATGCTCATACTGATTACAAATTTCATAGTGTTATAATTGAATATGACATGTAGTAACAATACAGTTACATAGAAAATGACAAGTAAATCAGTACTATGTATAACTATTTCTAATATACATGGCAAGTTTGAGGCTACATTTATTTGAAATTGCATTTGTCTATCCAATAGATAACCAAATTGGTTTTTCAAGCTTTGTGTGTATGTGTGTATGTGTGATGTGTGAATGTGTGATTTGTGTATGTGTGTGTGTGTGTGTGTGTGTGTGTGTGTGTGTATATATATATATATATATATATATATTTAAAAATATTTCTATATACTCTCACACTCTAAATAATATTACATAATATTATTGTGGTAATATTTGCTTACAAATGAATTATTAACAACACATATGATTTATATCAGAATATATTCTTGAAAATGTTCTGTAAAATATTTTAGCTGGATAATTTAAGTGTATAAGCAAAGCTGAAATTTAAAATTTAAATTCCAGGTAAGATTATGATACAGTAATTAAAAAAAAATACTATGTTAACAAAAAATATAAAATGGCCCAGGAATTTTTAATGATTTGTGTGCAGACCTTTGTAGTTAACCTCAGAAACACTAATCTGAGCTAGATGTTTTTAAATAGCAGATGATTATTAACCAACTTAAAAGTCTAATGGAAATTTGTTCATAATTGTCTATTATTTAAAAGCAGTGCTGTTCATAGTTTGAATCTGGTGCTACCAGAATCATTACACTAGGAAAAATACTAACAAGCATAAGCTTCTTCTAACCTATAGATATTTTCTGACATGTTGCTCACCATCTCTAGCAGTCAGAGAAATGCAAAGCAAAACCACCCTAAGATTGGCAGCCATTAGGAAGTCAAACAACAACAGCTGCTGGCGAGGATGTGGGGAAAAGGGTACTCTTGTACATTGCTGGTGGGACTGCTAATTGGTGCGGCCAATTTAGAAAGCAGTATGGAGATTCCTGGGAAAGCTGGGAATGGAATCACCATTTGACCCAGGTATTGCCCTTCTCGGACTATACCCTGAAGACCTTAAAAGAGCGTACTACAGGGATACTGCCACATCGATGTTCATAGCAGCACAATTCACAATAGCTAGACTGTGGAACCAACCCAGATGCCCTTCAATAGATGAATGGATAAAAAAAAATGTGGCATTTATGCACAATGGAGTATTATGCAGCACTAAAAAATGACAAAATCATGGAATTTGCAGGGAAATGGATGGCATTAGAGCAGATTATGCTAAGTGAAACTAGCCAATCCCTAAAAAACAAATGCCAAATGTCTTCTTTGATATAATGAGAACAACTAAGAACAGAGCAGGGAGGAAGAGCAGGAGAAAAAGATTAACATTAAACAGAGACATGAGGTCGGAGGGAAAGGGAGAGAAAAGGGAAATTGCATGCAAATGCAAGGAGACCCTCATTGTTATACAAAATTACATATAAGAGGTTGTGAGGAAAATGGGAAAAAAACTTATTCTAACCTATAGATATTTTATGACATGTTGCTAGTATAAACATGGTGGTTACTTATTGCATGAGGATCAGAAAAAATTTGCAAGCACTTTACATTAACTGTTATTATTATTTGCAAAAAGTTAAATACAAATGTCAATACACACACATATATTCTGTGATAAATTTTCTTTGATCTTACATTTATTTTTATTTTCTTTATAATGACATTTATTTTAACAAGTTCTATAAATCAGGCAACAGTAAGAACCACTTACCCCCTCGCACGTATGAAAACACTTGCCTGTTAACTGATAAATACCTGGCGCTTAGAATGTACCTCATTCATTTAATGAGCTCAAAAATAACCTTTGCAAGAAATAACTGGTGGGGCTATGGTATTCAGTGATAGGGTTTTAATCCTCAGCACCACATTAAAAGAAATAAATAAAAGAAAGGTATTGTGCACATCTGTAACTAAAAATATTTTTAAAAAATAACTGATGATTACATTATAACACTACTTTTCAACTTTATTTTGTTCAACAACCTGAGTTAGCATGCCCTTATCAACCTTCCTGCCTATATCAATATAGTGTTTCACAGATAAACTTTCTTTCTCACATGAAGTTCCCTTTCAGAAGGAAAATGCACCCTATTCCCTGGTTCCTACACTCATTGACTTTTTTTTCTTCACGAAATCTAAAATTACTGCCAATATAAGTTTTAGAAAGCCACATGAACCCTGAAAACTGAAATTGTAGCAGTCTTTAACTCAGACAGTTAGCATGAAAACCAAAGAAGGCACTGACCTTCTGGTGGACTCCCCAGAAGCACCCAGTTAGGAAAAATGAGCTCTGCTTTACATCACTGACCATCCAGTGTTCCTAGCTAAGTTCTTGAAACCTTCTATTCAATGCCAATAAAACTCCAGAAATTATTCCTTCTAACTATAAAACTATTCCCATTGACAACTTCCCTACCCCTTCTAAATCTTGCCTAACCACTGTTCTACTCTCAACTTTTAGGCGAACAACAGGTTTAGAGTTTATTGTTTTTCACTGAGTCTTTTTACTGAAAGTAATGCTTTTACATTTTATTTGAAATAGAGATAATAGATAATAAATCTTGAGAGCTTCTGAATTAGATCACTTAAATAAACAACTCATTTTAAAAACCTAAAAAATGGGTAACAAACAAATAATCTTAGAGAACATATTACTTTAGATGTGGATACATATGTGCATGTCCAAGTGTGTACACATGTTCATGCACACAATAAAAAAAAGAATTGCAGGGGCTGGGGTTGTTACCAGTGGTAGTATGCTTGCCTAGCACATATGAGGCACTGGGTTCAGACCTCAGCACCACATAAAAATACATAAAACAAAGGCATTTTGTCCAACTACAAGTAAAAAATATTTAAAATAAATACATGAATAAATACATAAATAAATAAAGAGAATTGCAATTCAATAAAAAGAAGAGGATTTTTTCAATGAACAAATTTGCTTCATTTGAAAATCAAATTGGATCTTGATAACATACCATAATTAATCCCAGATGGATTCAACATTTTTGGGGGGTCACCCCACCAGCTGTGATTACAGGTGTGTGTCACTGCATCCGGAAAACTCAAAACTTAGAAGACAAAATTAGAATGAAAGAAGTGAAATCAAAGAAAAAGATGTGGATAACTAACATTGGAATAACTAATTTTGCAGTTGAAAAGAAGGTTGTAAGACTAAAATTAGAGGAGAAATTCACAAGTTTATTATATTTTGCAATATAAATAATAAAACATTAGAATCACTGAACAGACTCATATGGAATAAAAGAAATAAAATAATATATAATATCATATATATATATGAAATTATCTATAACTTTTCCATATATACAACCTATAAATAAATAAATATTTTATATAAATTTATATTTGCATGTGTATGTATATATATATATATATATATATATATATATATATATATATATCTTACTATTTTAAATTTATATATGTATGTGTATATATATATATAACTTACTAATTTGCTTAGGGCCTTACTAAGTCTCTAAGCCTGGCTTTGAACTTGTGATTATTCTGCTTCACCCTCCTGAGCCACTGAGTAAAACAAGTTAAACTGATATAAGAATTTTCACTTCCTAAACTTTCTGAAGAAAAATTTGCCAAAATTTTGGAGTATGTGTGTACTTTTATTAATCTGTATACTTTTGATCTAGTAATTCCAATTTCAATCATTCTTGATATTCAGTTTAAATATTTATATAAAAATGTGTTCTATAATATAACTTGTATGAATTATAAATAATAATCTATTGGTTAATATCTTACACATTATTGCTATGATAATATACCGCAAAATAGTTTCAAAATATTTTTGAAGATTATTGATCTGGAGGGACATTTGATTACAAATGCTCAAGTTAAAAAAATATAAAATATGTTCATTGGGTGTTTGGTCATATATAGACACATAAGTATATAAGTTTAAATTTACACTATTTTAGTATTTAAAAAGGAGTCTTCATAAACACACCTTACATACAGATGTATGATAAAACACTAAATTACAAGCCATGTTAAACTTAAAATACAGGTGAATTTATTATCATATTTATGGTTTTTGTTTTTCAAAATGCTAATTGAAGGATATTTAAAAACTTCTCCACTTTTAAATAAAAGTATTGTTGGAAGACTGTATGACAGAGGTTGTCTAAGTAATTCTTTCATGATGAATTGAATATACGTTGGAGGCTATGTATGAAAATGGGTTGTCTCTCTGAACTCATGAAGGAATTTAATTACAAAAATCTTATGTCAATGATATTAAAGAAGGTAGAAACTAATTGGACTATGGTGTTTAGTGGTAGGGCCCTTGAAAAATGTTTAGGTTTGATTACTTCATTAGGATGGAGCCCCTTTGATGGAGTTCTGGTGGTTTTTTAAGGAGAAAGAGATAAGATATAGATTTGAGAGATACACAACATGGCCCCTGCCATGTTGTGATGCATCCAAGAGGGACACCTCTCAGAGCCTTAAACCTGTAAAGATCTGAAATATCTGAAAGATGGGATAAATGGCCATGACCAGAATGCTGATAGAAATACAGACAGTAAGGACCATGCTGATGAGAACTCAGATGCAAATGAAGATATTCTACTGGAAACTGGAATCAACAATTGTCACACCTCTGCTGTGAATGTGGCTGAACTGTGTCCATGCTCTGAAGCTTATGGAGGGCCAAATTTGGAAGTGATGGACTATAATATCTAATGGAGAAAATATGTAGTCAAAACAGCATTCAGTCTCCTTCCTGGTTACTTTAAATTGTATTCTATAGAACTTGGAACCAATGGGATAATCTAAAGCTGAAATGTATAATTTTAAAGAAAAATATGGAGAATTCACAGCCTGTTTAGGGAAGGAGTGAGAAAAAGCACATTTGTGACAGAAGGGTAGAGTGGAAAAACCACTTTCTAAATGGCATGTGCTCATTAGTAAGACAATTGGGAAAAAGCCTAATTTCTTGACCACTGAGACACATCTGCAGCCCTATTTTGTATTTTATTTAAAGACAACGTCTCACTGAGTTGCTTAGCACCTTTCTTGTAAAAAAAATATATATTCTTTAGTTTTAGGTGGACATAATATCTTTATTTTTTTATGGTGATGAGGATGGAATCCTGTTCCTCACATGTGCTAGGTGAGTGCTCTGTTACTTGAGCCACAACCCCCACTCTTAGCTCCTCGTTTTTGCAGAGGCCAATTTTGAACTCACAATACTTCTGCCTCAGCCTCCCAAGCAGCTGGGATTTCAGGTGGGCATCACCGTGCCTGGCTTTATCTTATGTTTGAGGCGAGGTCTTGCTTATGTTGACCAGGTTGGCTTCCAACTCCTGGGCTCCAGTGATTCTCATTGTCACAGCATCCTGTACAGCGGGGACAGCGGGGACTACAAGGTCATGCCACCATGACTGGCTTCTTATTTTTTAAACAAGGCTGTTCCGGAGCTGGGTCTGCGGCTCAGTGGTAGAGCTGCTTGCTTAGCTTGCATGAGGCACTGGGTTCGATCCTCAGCAGCACATAAAAATAAGTAAAATAAACATTAAAAAAATACAACAACATGATTTAAAATAGACAAACAAGCAAGATTGTTCTGATGTCCCAATTTAACAGATGAAGCCGTCGAGGCTGGGGCTGGGTAACTTGCTGTAGCAGACGCTGTGGGTGCTCCACCCATGACCCCCACCTATCCTGCTCAAGGCTCTGACGGTGCAGGGGGGATAGAGAGCCGAGCCTTGTTATTGGTAGAGGCTGGGACACATACACTGGCAGAGGCTAAGCCACTTTCCTAAGTTTCCCCACTTGTCCTGGGGAGTCTGTGTCTTGCAGCATGACAGATGAGCCATGTCTTGCAGGCATGGTGGACTGTGTGTGGACAGTCAAGGGGGTGGGACTGGAATGAGGGTGAGCAGGAGAAAATAAGGTCCCTGTGGCCTCCAGTTTTCCCACTGTCATTACTGGGTTTGAGAAGCCTAAGCCATCCTGTGTTACAGAATCAGAGCCCCAAGCCTAGCACCCCAATTGCCATCCCAAGCAATCCTCCCTGGGAAATCTCCAGTGGGGTGTGCCGGCTGGGTTTTTCTGTTTTGTTTTGTTTTGGTTTGGGGTTTGGTTTTTTTTTTCAAACAAAAAGCAACTAAAACAAACACATAGCAATTAAAACCTCCAAGTGAGGGCAGCCACTGTCCTTGGGCAGAGGGTGGAGCACAGTCGGCCCCTGGGAAGCTTGACCTGTTGTTCCTCATTGGAACACGCTGGTGGACAGTGGACTTGTCTGTGTTTCGAGTGTCAACAAAAACAAGTTGACTTACAAAGTACTAAAGTCCCAGATGTGGTGTCACACACCCGCAATCCCAGTGACTTGGAAGGCTGAAAATGGGGGATCGCAAGTTCCAGGCTGGCCTGGACAACTTAGTGAGGCCCTGTCTCAAAAACAGTAGGGGCCACACACGTGTGGGAGGCTGAGATGGGAGGATTCCAAGTTCAAAACCAGCCTCAGCCTCGGAGAGGTGCTAAGCAGTCAGTGAGTCTCTGTCTCTAAATAAAATACAAAATAGGGCTGGGGAGGTGGCTCAGTGGTGTAGTGCCCCTGAGTTCAATCCCCTCCCAAAATAACAGAAGTGGCTGAAGGTGTGGCTATGTGGTCAAGTGCTTCTCTAGTAGGTGTGGCCCTGGGTTCACATCCAGTACCAAAACAGAAAGAGGGAAGAGAGAGAGAGAGAAAGGAAGGAAGGAGGCAGAGAGGAAGGGAAGGAAAGAGAAAGTCCTGAAGTGGTGCTGAATGAACGGGTTTGAAATTGTTACCAACACAGACCACAGCGCGGTGCAGTGACAGGAGGAAGATGTCTGTGTCTGTCACACATGTGGTCGAACACGCAATTGACTATTACCAGGCATCAGAAACTAGAATGGCGGTTTCCTCTGGGAAATGCAGGAGGGTGGCTGAGGGTTGTTTTTAATTTTATCCCGTAAGCACTCATGAGCAGTCAGTGTTTTTAAAAGTGTGTGTGTGTCCTCATTACAACCTCTGCCCCATCCCCACGGTGCCCATATTCCCTTGGGGACAGGGTATTGTGGTGCTCCACCTCGACCCCCACTCTCCAACCTGTCCCTGCTGGGTCGTGGGGCCCAGGAGAAACTCTTGGCCTCTCTGGACTCCCATTTCCCTGTGGTACAAGGTGAGACTGGACCAGGTTTCCCCCAAGACCCCTCCCATCCCAATGTCCCATGTGCTGTGACTTGGTAAACCCAATCCAGGGCCCAAAGCTGGTCTGATGTGCAAAAAACCTCTCAACCCAGCCCACCCCACGACCCCGACTTAGGCCACTGAAGCCTCCCAAGATGTTGGGACACCACACCCAAACAGCAGCAGTGCTTGGGCAGGTGTCCCCGCCTCCAGGCAGCCTCTGCCCCGCCTCTGCTGCCAGCACCCTGACTGTGCCCTAAGACCCAACTATTCCCTGTGCGGACCTTGAGGGACTCTCCCTTTTAACGCAGGATAGTGCATATGCTTCCCCAAGCCCTTGTTCTGCAGCCCAGGGACACAGCGACACCAGGACAAGGGCCTCTCCCCACGATGGGGTTCCCTGGAGGGTGGTCCATTCCTTGGTCCCCTAGGGTCTGGGGCCAACCAAGACCTAGTCCTTCTCCCATTCATCCCAGAAGCTCTCCCCGGCCAGGAAATCCCTCTTGGGCCTATGTTGTCACCTCTGTCATGTGCACCCTGAACCCTAATGGACAGGAGAGCGCCCTGTTACTAAGACAGCCGCTAAGACCAAGCACATCTCCACACAAATCCCACCCAGGAGCCACCTGGGAAGGGTGATCTCAGCAGGCCCGAGAGCCTACAGCCCTCCACTCCGCCCTGAAGAGTCAGGCCCAGGCCCCACCTAGAGGAAGAAAGCAATCTCTTCCTTCCTGGAGGGCTGTGGGGCTCACTGAGAACCCACTTTTTTTCCCTGGAGCCCAGAGCACTCAGGAAGCAGCGAGCACAGGAAGGGAAGCCTGCGCCCAAGGACTGGCTAGAGGCTGCCAGGAGTTCCTGGCTGGTTCCAGGCTCCCCCAGCCATTGGGAACCCAGGCCTGGGATGGACGGGGCCTTGGAAAAAGTCACAAGCTGTCCTCAGCAGTTGAGGACATTGGCCAGAGCCTATAACATTAACCTTTACAGATATCACCAGTAAATGGGAGGATTCAGCCCCTTTCCTGAGAGGAGCTGCAGAAGGGATGAGCTGCATGGGGAGCCTGGCAGAGGAGGTTACACTTGCCCTTTCCATCAAAGGGACACAGGCTGGGAGTGGGAATGGACAGGGGTTCTCCTTTCTCACATGGGAGAACCAAGACTCAGACAGAACACGCTGGGTCCTGAGAACTACAAGAACCACCATTCTTCAGGATTCTCGTAAAAACCATAGCAGTTGTCTGGGCTGCAAAATGTGGCTTGTGGAGCTCGGTGAGCAATTGTTACACCTGCAAAGAACCACAAGGGTCTTTTGACTCGATGGGCCTCGTGTGCATCTCCCTATCCCATCCAAGGGCAGCGCAGAGCACCACCGACCCTTGCTGTGCAAGAACTCAGTCCAGGGCTGCCAGATCTTTTGATCACCTGGAGCCTGGGAGCCCAGCCCGGGTCAGCCCTGGGGGAGGTAAGCCTGGTCCTGAGCACAGAGCCTGAGGAGGACTCCCCTGTGTGTGCCGATGGCCTTCAAGGAGGGCTAGTGCAAGAGGTGGCAGGGTCTCCCAGGGCACTGGCCTCCCCTTTGCTGCAGGACACCTCTCTACACCCACCTCCTCCCAAGCCACCTAAGGGACAGAAAAAGTAGTTAGGGCCTCATTGTCTGCAATGACACAAACATGGGCTCTTGGCCACTTGTAGCTGTGTGACCATTGGCTAGTTACTCAGCCTCTCAAAACTTCACTTTCTGCATCTGTAAAACAGGGGAGGAGAGCCTCTCTTTGTAGGAGAATAATGCTGCTCATCAAATTCCATCATTCCTATCTATAAACACATTATGGTTCCAGAATCCTTGGCGCATGCCTGTAATCCCAGCAGCTCAGGAAACTGAGGCAGGAAGATCACCAGTTTGAGGCCAGCCTCAGCAACTTAGAAGACCTTGTCTCAAACATAAAGGAGGTGGAGGCTGTGGATAGAATTCAGCAGTAAAGCACCCTGGGTTCAATCCCCACTACCACAAAAGAAATCAAAATAAAAAAGGTATTGTCCCTTTTCTGTTGTAATACACCTCAAGGCCCTGGCTATGGGGTTAACACAAGTAGTTACCTGGGAGTTTTCCAACCCTGGATAAACAGGGAGTCACCTAAGCAAAATCTGATGCCCAGGCCTAATTCACAAAGGAGAGAAGGGAGACAAGGCAGCCCACCTCTCAGCCTTGCCTTGGCTTAAAGTGGGAAACCACTGATCTAGTCTATTGGCCTCCAGACGGATAGGGAAACTGAAGCACAGAGAGGTGGTGTGACTGGAGCAAAGCCACACAGCAAGCAGGAAGCAGGGCTGGACCAGAAGTTCCATGCTGACTCCTGCCTGCTGCCCCAGCTCATCTAACCCTTAGTTTGTTAGCAAAACTCAAGGCCTCCAGGGCCAGACACAAAAGGGGCAAAGAGGACTCGACTGCACTCTGGAGGTGTGGAAACTGGCAGGACAGTGCCAGCGATCCTTGCTGTGTAAGAACTCAGTCTGGGGCTGCCAGATCTCCTGTTGACTTTGAAGGACAGTTAGAAACCTGAGTTTTTGTGCAAACTTTCCTGAATCTTAAGAATTACGTTCTAGGGCTGGCGTTGGGGCTGAGTGGTAGAGGGCTCACCTAGTATGTGTGAGGCACTGGGTTAGATCCTCAGCACCACATAAATATAAAATAAAGATATTGTGTCCACCTGAAACTAAAAAATAAATATAAAAAAAGAATTGCATTCTAATTCCAAGCAAATTTTTTAATATTTATTTTTTAGTGGTAGTTGGACACAATACCTTTATCTTATTTATTTATTTATTTATTTATTTATTTATTTATTTATTTATTTTTAATGTGGTGCTGAAGATCAATCCCAGGGCCTTGTACGTGCTAAGCGATCGCTCTACCGCAGAGCCACTGCCCCAGACCCCAAGCAATTTTTAAACCTGAACAACCAACCAACAAAAACCTGGAGCTAGGTACGCTTCTCTGGTTACCAGTTTGGGACCTCAGTTCAGGATTTCATGGTAGAACCTGGGGATAATTTTTTGTCTACGAGTCAGGATAACATGAGAGGTTCTTGGAAAGTATCTTTCTCTATAAATCAGTGTCTGGTCCTGGTGGCTCATATTCTGCCGTTACCTATTTGCTCCTGTGAGCCAAACAGTGCTCTCCCCGGATATTCTTGCCAAAAGGTTTTGAAGAGTTTATTACAAATATTGTTGTCTAGAGAACAGATTTAGGTACTGTCCTGGACCTGGAAGAACAGAAAAAATTAATGGAAAGTGCACTGCATCCCATGAGAGGGAGGAACAAAAAAGGCTGTGCTGTGGCATATTCAGCCTCCCTCCATTGCTTCAGTGTGTAAGAGGGTAAACTGAGCCCCCTTGTGGAGCAGACCCTGAGGTCACATATCTATCTCAGAGCCCTAAGACCGTTCTTCCCCACTGGGTCAACAGTGACTTCTGACAGAATTACTGGATGCCTCTCCTGACTCCCTTTGCTTCCTGTGGATGCACCCACCATGCCCTCTGCTCCTTCATCACTGCATCTCCTGGTTCATAGGCTGTGCTCACCTAAAGGGTCCCGGGTGGGATGCTGCTTCTAACGTGCTTCCCCTGTCTTCTCACCATCCACTGTTCTTATGGTTGGGATCCACTCACTCAGCCTGACTCTGCCTCACCAACTCTGCCAAACAACTAAGCCCCACTATGTCCTCTCCACTTTTTTTCATAGGCTCCACCCAGCATCTGGCCTCTTACCTGCACTGTTCTGCAGAGCCATGCCCACTCCACCCATTTGATCTTCTACATTGTGTCCATGTGGCTCATCTTCCACAGACATATTTAACACTCTGGGATTGCAGGATTTTCTCTCTAGCTCTGGAACCTTTGTAGTATGGCTTGTTTGATATAAGAATACCTCAATATTGTGATTAACAATGTTTCTCAAAAGTTAAAAAATAACATTAAAAAAATCTGAGGATGAGGCTCAGTCGTTATGTTCCCCTAGTTTGAAACCCTTGTACAAAAAAAAAGAAAGAAAGAAAGAAAGAAAAAGGAAAAAAGAAAAAAAAGAAAAAGAAAGAAAAAGAAAAAAGAATGAAGAAAGAAAAATAGGCAAGTAAGAAAAAAATGTGGTTCCTTTTTCTTATGTTATGTGTTACAAATTTAGCATTCATGTTTACCTGTTGTGGAGGCTGTGAAAAGTCAGTCTTTCATACATACTTCCATGCCCACACGTGACCTTTTGCTGTAAGGCTATTGCTTTATGTCAAGGTCTATAATTTACCTGCCACCTCACTTAAATTGGAATTTTTTTTCAAATCCTAGGTTTCTCTGGTAGCAGGGTTCTTCTTCAGTCCTTGGAACCTGACTTCTTCCTTCAGTGCTCATTTAGTTTCAAGGTTTTTTTTTGTTTTTTGTTTTTTGTTTTTTTTTGGAGAAGACACACTTGAAAATTGGGGACAGTAAAGCTTGCTTACTCACTTTGCCAATGGCCCATCAGTGCAGAAATGGAGATTGGGACCAGTGTCAGCCTGTTGTGGAATAGTTCTCAGGAGAACCATGGGAGCCCTGAGATTTTGGACTTGAGTGTTGGCATCAAGAGAAAAGATACTCACTCTCTGTGAACATTCTGCAGCAGATGAGGGACCCTGGAGATGACTCAGGCCTAACTCTGTCCCAATGGCTCAGATTAGGTACTATAGAAGTTCTGTGTTGTACTTTCCTTCCATC
The DNA here is from genome assembly GCF_048772815.1 of Callospermophilus lateralis. Lineage (NCBI taxonomy): Eukaryota > Metazoa > Chordata > Mammalia > Rodentia > Sciuridae > Callospermophilus > Callospermophilus lateralis. The sequence goes on from NW_027512570.1 coordinate 151,409, forward strand.
CCCAGAGACCTGAAAAACAATTGGTGACAAAGATGGCTGGTTTTCTTGACCTACATTGTTCCTGAACCTGAAGACAATGAACAGAAAGCAGAACAAGGAGGAAAATCAATGCATCTGTCTTTCCAATACTAGAAAGGTAAACCCATCAAATACTGAAAAATATTTCCTTTTACTTGAAAATCAAGAAGCCCAGTGATTGGTAGTCTGGGCTGCTATGGATATCCAGCTATTCCATCATGCCCCAAGGCCCTTCCTGTTTTTCATTGTGCCATCCTTTTAATACAGCAATCAGGGGAAAAAGAAAAAGGGAAAAAAAAAACAAAGAGCAAGAGTCCCAGTTGCTTCCAATGTTATCTCATTGGCCAGCACAAAATCACAGAGACCCCTACCTGCAAAGGATATTGGGGAATGCAGTTGTTTTTCACTTTTACTTTGGGTTTGTTTTTGTATTTGGTTGTGGGGACTGAATCTATGATTGCTTAATCACTGAATAACCATCCCCAACCCTTTTTAAATTTTAGAGACAGATTTTTAGGGCTTTACTAGATTGCTGAAACTGTCCTTATACTTGTGAGCCTCCTGCCTCAGCCTCTATAGTCACTGGGATTATAGGCATGTGCCGTTAGGCCTGCCTGTGTTTTTTTAGGTGCTGGAGTTGGAACACAGAGACAGGCACATGTGAAATTTGTTTACTACTGAGCTGTAATTTCAGCCATAAACTTGTCATTTTGAATTATTAGCAACACATTTAAAAAAAATATAAGGTCCCAGTGGGATGAATGAGGGATACCTGCCACCTGGACCTTAGCAACCAGTTGTGCTGGTGTTCCTTAGTGCAGGCCCAATGCATACTCACAGGGTGGCATAAAAAGATGGGCATCAAGTGAAGAAAGGGTTCGGATGGGCTGGGAAAGTAGAACTGCTGGATAGGTGGCAGACTGAGATACTGTTCTTTCATGTGTTGTGATGGGCATCTCAGGTCGAGAAGGGGTAGAGCGTGAGTGCATTTTGGTGGTTACACACTGAGATACATCCCCATTTTTTAAAATATTTTTTTCTTAAAATATTTTTCCCCTGGGATATCAGGCCTGCACCACTGAGCCAACCCTTATACAATTTTTAAAGTTATTTATTCCATGGTAATATTGATCTATTGAAACTTACAATATAAAAACATACTTACAATATATTCACTTATTATAAATAAAGTTATAAGAATTAGAATATGTCATCTTTATAAAAATAGATGTCACAACACTTGTTCCCAGTGACCAAATATGACCCATAAAATGTTAAACACATATGGACATTTGATTTATATATTTTATTCTTTTTTCCATATTTATTATTATAGACAAGTTCTAAACACTAAATGAGTGAATGCAGAGGTTTATACCAATTTCCCTAATTACTAATTGAGAATAATATTTTATTTTTCCTAGTAGTGGCATTTATTTTCCCACAAATACAGCATGTGGAATTTATGTGTTGAAGCTGAAAAGTTAATTACAGAGAAACTGAGAACAGAAACACTTCCCGGATTTATAATAAGAATGAGAAACTGACTGATTGTGTGTAGGGAGTGCAAAAACAATTAAGTCCAGAAAGTAACTCTTAGATTTTAGAGTACAATAAGGTGATTACATTGTATAATAACTACTTAAATAAATCAAAATATCCAGAACTTAGAAAGTTTCAAACACAGAATAATAATTTTAATGAGATGAAAATTACCCTCATCTGATAATTACACACTATGTACACATGCCGAGTTATAATAATGGGTCTCATAGCAAAGTACAAAGAGTAGATTCCAGGTAAAAATAAAAATAAATAGAAGTAAATTCTTTGATGTTTTAGCCAAATATCTACATTACCTCAGATTTTTAAATGGTATCCTATGTTCATGAATGTTTCACTGTTTTGGTTTCCCTTACTGTCATGTCTTTTAGATCTGCAAGGTCTAAAGAGTCATGGAATGATTTAGACTTATTTAAATGGATTTCTCATGACTGTTATTTATTTTCAAAACTTGTTTACACTTTATTTTATTATTTTATTTTTATGTGGTGTTGAGGATTGAACACAGTTCATCACATGTGCTAGGCAAGCATTCTACCACTGAACCACAATCTTAGCCCTGATGACTGGTATTTTTTAATATGTGGCTGGAAAAAACTAAAATACATACCTACTATTTCAGGTACTTGACTTAAAATACAACATGCCTTGTATAAAAAAATATTCCATCAGATTAACATCATTTTTTTGTATCAATTTTATGCATGTTTTTTTTACTGGAGAAATGCATCACTTACTTCAAGCAGATGAATATTGGGACTCTTATGGAAGTTTGTCTTGTAGTCTTGGGTCAAATTCTTGTCCTTTAATTTAAAAACCTTACAATGAAATGACTTTGAGTCTATCTGAACTGTGACTTTAATTACACCTTTATTCCAGATGACTAAGGAGAAAACAATAATAATATATTTCTACTGATATTCAATAGCTGGACTTTGGTCACTTGAGATAGTTTTTCTGGTCATGATAATAGCATATATGCAAGGTGGATAGCTACATTGGGGATTCAAAGACAGGCCTTAAATACTGTCAAAGAGCTTTCTACACATATTGCTAGAAAATTTTAATATCATGAAAATAATTTGAATCCACAACATATGTAGCCATTATGAAAAGAAAAGTTTTAAATCTATTAAATCACATAGATGATGAAGTGCATAATTAAAAGATAATGGCCAGCATTTCTACTGAGTGCTTTTTATTTCAGAAGCACATCAATATTTGATCCTTGTTCTTCTTTCATACACAATAGCTCTAGAATATATGTAATAAGACTCCATATATGTAATACAAGATGATCAGATTTAGCACCAACATAACATTGAACTCAATAAAACACTACAAATACAAATTAAAAAATCATCTTAGAGGATATGCTTCTCAGTGTCATCTTAGATGATATATTAAAGGCATTAAGTGTGATAATAAATGGTCAAAAGATAGATCTAAAAAATACATCTATGTGCACACCTACTACATTGAGATTCATTTTTTGAGAAGGTAGCAATTCCTTACTTTTGTACAATCATTTCATTTCAATTCATTGAAAATTGTAGAGTTTTCAATATATTCCTATTGCTTAATCAAGAAGAGAAAGATGAAATCAACTTAACACTCTACCTCAGAAAATCTCAAAAGAAGATAATATCAAGAAATATTTTGAGAATATATGGTAATTCTGAATCTATAAGAAAGGCTATGTACAGTGGGAGCACAGCTACTATTACACAATCCAGACATGATTTGGTAATAATATTCGAATGGCACCTGTTGAATAGTAGAGAGAGTTGATAATTGAAGTGGGAAAAATGGGTGTTGGGTGAATCCACATATATCCCTAGTAATAGGATAGGCTGAGATTGATAAAGATGACACTATTTGAAATAAGGGCTTCTGCTTCATTTTCTCTTGAGATATATACTATTAATATGGAATTTGAAAATAAAGATCAACAAAATATATTATTTTATTAGTATAAGAAACTTTTCCTCTGAAGTTCATCTTGAGATCTCAGCTAACACCATAATTTTCTTCTGCAACTTCACGTGCCTTTTCTAGCACAAGTTCTAACCCAAGAACTTTACCATTGGTATCTTGGCCGTAACATATCTAGGGATGCTGATAATTATGGGGTTTATAGTTACAGATGTTTTTGTCTCAGAATTTTGGAGATGACATCAAATATAAATTAATAATCTACTTTCACAGGTTTGGAGAGGGGGCTTCTCCATTTTTACCATCTGCCTGCTGAGTGTTCTCTATGACATACACCTCAGCCCCAGAAGCTCTTGTTTGGCAACGTTCAACCATATATTGTCACATCAGAGCCTGTGGTTCCTTGTTTCCTGTGGGTATTCTGCATGTATGTGACCTGATGTGATCTTATATATATTACTGTATGCTGAATAATCATACAGATGCATTACTTTCTAAGGCATTTATTTTAAATATTTGGGATGTTCCAGGAATTCTTTTTATAGGGTTCATGTCCTCAGGTCTTTCTAAAGTTCAATAAATAGAAAAACCTCTAACTAAAAAATCAATGATGTTATCACTATTAAAATGTGAACATTAATATAAATAAACAATATTTAAATCTCTCAGCCCATAGGTATAAGGACTTAGATTACAAAGATCAATTTTTTGGGAGACACAAACTACCAAAATGCATTGTGTCCTTGGTGATCATTGTACTGGGAAGAAACTATTGGTTTCAGCATTGGACTCTCACCAAGCCATGGATTTATTAAGGGTAGGACACTGATGTTTTCTTCTGTAACCATGACATGGTATCAATCGTCTGTAAAAAGAAAAAAAAAATTACAGAAAGAGAAAATGGTTCCCACATAAAAAGAAGGCATTACCAGCATTCTGTAATAGTGCAAAGAATATCCAAAATGTGGCCTCTGTCTACTGGGGCATCTACAGAAAGCATGAACTTGTATACTTTCTGGCAGAAAAAAAAATGTTCTAACCTTCCAAAGAATTGGGCTTTATTACTTGAAATTATAAAAAGTAGCTGTGGATAAAGCAATGTTTCTTGCAGGACTGAACATTCAATGTACATTTGCAAGAATATAAAATAGATTCACAGAGCTATTCAATACAGAAATATTGTTAATACATAAAGCTCAGGAATAGCCCAAATGTCCATCATTTGTTTAGTTCCAACTTTGGTCTATCTACACCATGGAAAGGTAAGATTTTTGCATATGTGGGTTGTTTTCCAGGTTGTTTCATTGAGTAATAAATAAGGGGCAGACAGGATATACAGGAGCACTCCCTTTTGGGTAAGAAAGAAATTTACCTAATAACTTATTATTGTTATTGACTCCTACCAGAACAAGAAACAGTAAGAATATATACTAAAAACAATTAAAACAGATGTTCATGAAGGGCAATGAGAAAAGGTTAGTGGGATGGAATAGAGTTGAGTCTTTAACATGGGTTTATATTTGAACCACATAAACAACAACCATGTTGAAAACATAGAATTAAATCAATAAAAAAAAATCAAGCCCAAAAGGTAAGTGTCTGACAACCCAATCATGAACCACACTATTCGGTTACTAATATCTTCTTTGTTTTGCTTTTTTTTAAAGAGAGAGAGAGAGAGAGAGAGAGAACTTTGAAAAAAATATATATATTGTTTTCAGGGGACACAACATCTTTATTTTATTTTTTATGTGGTTCTGAGGATAGAACCCAGTGTCCCGTGCTTCCCAGATGAGCATGATACCACTTGAGCCAGATCCCCAGCCCCTAATTAGTTTCCTAATCTTGCCTGATTTCCAGGATCTTTTTCTCCAATGTGAACAATAGTTTACCTAAATTTTTTACCACATGCTTGTTGCAATGTAATATTTACTGATCAGTAATTAGCCATAAAGGAGCCCAGGATTCATATGCAATGTTTAGTGTCAGTGCAGCAAGGGACAACATGGGTTTTATGCTTTCTCCATTAGACTGGAGTTTACAATGGAAGGGGCCACTTCTTATCTTGAGTGACCAGCCTGGTGAATACACAGATACTACTATTAATATGCACTGAAGAACTCTTTGAAAGTTTATTGCCAGGAACACATAGAGGACTTGACAGTTACTTCCAGGTCCAGATTTCAGAAACTTGGCTATACACACTTGGGGCAAAATGACCAGTCCTACACCCTGTGTGAATATGTATTGTAATATTGTGGTAGTTTATCATAAGCCTAGGCAGAAAAAGGTTGGGTCTTGAAGGTTATACAGTCATGTGGGTACAGCTATGGAATGGGATTAATGTCCTTTATTTAAAGAGAGCTGCAAAGAAACTTCTCAGTTTATCCTGTGAGGACACACATGGTGCACTTCCTTACGCTCATCAAGCTGCTATAATAATTTATGGTAGACTGGGTGGTTTATAAGCCACAGACACTCATTTTTCACATTGTATAAGATCAAGGCACAAGGCTATTCAATGCTTGTTGAGAAAATTTATAATGGGTAGAAGCTCCTGGCTGTGTCATAATGTGGTGGAAGAAGCCAGCTAGCCTGTAGCACCTTTTCATTAGAGCATTAATTCCACTGATGAAGTCTTCAGCCTCAGAAACTCAACACCTCTCCAAAGACTCACCTTCTAATACCATCACCTTATTGGAGAGAAGTTCAACCAAGATACTCAAAGGGACACAAACCTTCATATTACAGCTTTCAATGAAAAATCAGGATCTCAATAGTCAATAAATCTGTTGGAAAGTTGATCTTAGAAATCTAAGCTTTCAGAAGTCCACAAATAAAATTTGTTTTTTGCTTGCAAAGTATGTAGTTTCTAGAACTCTCTTAGAGCAGTCCAATCCGACTAAAGTATATATCAAATGATGATATTGTCTTTTCAATTGTTCCTCCACTATGAACAGTTCTCTGATTTTTACACAGGTTATCAACTCTCTGGGCATCTATCTCTCTCTGTATGTGCCTATGTACATGCACATACAACAGAAAGGAGTTTGGGACTTTCTGCCAAGCCCAATCCTCATATTCTGCATTTCTACATGTCAAATTTGAAAACCACCCGCTTGGCCCCATCCCTGCAAGGCAGGCCCAGGCCTCCTGTGGTGGTATTCTCTGAGCTACATCTTTATGGTTGGAGTGAAGCCTGCTTCTACCCTGTACTCTGGACTCTGCTCTCTCCTCCTCAGTCTTTGCCTATACCCTGGTTAGAGCCAGGCCTTCCATTGCACCCGTACCTCCTTTTACTGCTCTATAACCTGATCATTATGTGCCAATGCTTTACCATGCTCATTTGTGCATTTCTTCCCCTCTGTTCCCACAGCTACAATGAAGCTGCCATTTGCTAGCTGTGTGACCTAAATCAAGTTAACTTGACACAGCTGAGCATCTTTGTCCTGCAACATGAGTGTAAACATGGCTTCTGCTCATGGAGTTCTTATTGCCAGTGAAGAGGGCAGGGATAAAAGTCTCAAAAACAATTGTCCAGTACATGGTCATCAAGGGCTCCTGATGTCATTAAATGTTACCACTACTAGCTGTCAATCTCATTTCACAACTTGGGAACATGAATCACTGAAAAGTAAAAAAAATAATAATAATTATACTTAACTTCACCTGGCCAGTGGGACCAGGTCTGCTCTGACTCTAGATTCTCTGTCCCAACCAGAGCTCAGGGCCAAAATGAATACAAAGGTGCCACATTAATAGAGGACTAATGTAAACCTGGTAAAAGCAGTTTCATGAATGGACAAAAGGGAAAGAATTGTGGAAAGGAACCATATCCTATATCTGACACCTGGAGAATCAGGAGATTTTTTACCTTCACATTGATTCCCTTCTCTTGAGAACAAAACTGTACTGAAAACAGACCCCAGAAACAGGTTAGTCATCAATGCAGACAATAAAGGACACTCTGGAAGTTACCAGGCTGTTTGGTGCATGTACAAGCAGTAAGAGCCACAGATCGGAAGACCTCAAATGGTTCACATGAGACCTCATTATTCCTGCATCTTCATTCCCTGACTCACACAATGGCAGGCTGAGCTTGGAAACTCAAGGTTCTGTGTGCTGGCAGGTGATATACCCAAAAAATAGCATCTACACATCTTTTCACAAGTTTACTCATTCCACTCAGCCATAAACAACAGAGGAATTATATCATTTGTGGGAGATGGAGGAACCTGGAGCACATCAAATTAAATTAAATAAATCAGCTGCAGAAAGTCAATTTTCAAGTGCATTCTCTGATATGTGAAAGGTAAAAAGAAAAATGGAGTGAAAAAAGAAGTGGATCTCGAAAAAATTGGGGAGAGAATAGTTGAGTTTAGATTGATGGAAGAGAGTATAAGAGAGATGATTCAGGCACTGAGAAATGAGACTGGTCAATGACGTTATGCCCATACATGTATATATTACAAATAAATATACTAATAAATTAATATAATGTCCTAATATAAATGACATTTTTGGCACCTGTGACTGAAATTCACCATGCTTCACAATTGAGCAACATTTCTTCACCACTCCTTTTATGTATTTTTTTTTTTTGAAATATGTTTCTGCTAAGTTGTTCAAGGCTTTGCCAACAGACAAAAAGCTGGGTGACCACTTTTTGTCTTTGTAAAAATACAAAGGTCTTTCATCCCCCTGGCTTATGGAGCACTCACTAGGCAACAAGTGCCAACTATTTATGACTTCATTTAATTCTCATCATAGTCTTAAGAAGCAAGTGGCATCATCCCCATCTTTAACATAAATAAATAATAGTGGCGAGAAATTAAAGATCTATTCAGGCTGAGTGAGGTGGCACATGTCTGCAATACCAGCAGATTAGGAGGCTGAGGCAGAAAGATTGTGAGTTCAAAGCCAACCCCAGAAAAACTGAGGTGCTATGCAACTCAGTGAGACACTGTCTGTAAATAAAATACAAAATAGGACTGGGGATGTGACTCAGTGGTCATGAGCCCCTGAGTTCAATCCCAAGTACCAAAGGAAAAGAAATCTATTCAAGCCTTAAAAATATATAAAAGCCAGAATACAAATATACAATATGTATTCAAGACCTTGGTCCATTAACATTTATTTTATAATAATCATAACATCTAGGAACCTCCCTGAAAGCTTAATAAATCCAATGCTTGAGAGTACTCCCCAGAGATTTTTGTTTCAGTGTTTGGAGCTAAAGTCCAGGTATCAGGATAATTGACTCTAATGCTCACAATTAGGAATGGAATCACTTTTCTATTAAAAATCAGGGAAGCACAGACAAAGAGATTGGATTCACCTGCTCAATATTGTGTGTCAAGTCGACAGGAAAACCAGGGTATGTGTATATACTTCTGTAGCTCTCCAAAGAGCTCTCTGTGGCTCCAAAGAAAAGAAGACTCCACAAAGCTGGAGGCGGAACACAAGCCAAACCCTCTGCCACAACTCACCCCACAATACTCCAATTCTCCTAGACAATAAGTGTGCATATAGGAGACAATTCCAGATGGTACCTTGGTGATCAATGGGCGACATGCAAAGAAATAGGGCACAACCAACTTTAGAAAAGGCAGAGGTGTGGCTGGGCCAGGGTGGGTACTAGTCTAGAGGATAAACTTTTCCAGGGCACATGAAGTCCAGGGCTTCCTCCTCCCCAAATGAGCCTTGCCTTATCACACATATGCTTGTTCAACTATTTATGCCCTTCTCCTATTTTATATTTCTCTTGCACATGGCTTTGGAGGTCTTGTGCTTTGGCATTTCTTATATTTTTTAATGCATCTTTCAAACTACCACAAAATCAACCATGAGGAATATTACCTGTACAGGTTACAGTTTTATTTTATTACCATTTAGCTCAAGTTCCCAAATCTCTCTGAAATACACATTTTTTAGTTTTTATAATTTTATTATCCCTTTACGTATTGACAATGCTTGTGATAAAGCAGTATTCTCTGATTTCAACACTTGGAATATCAGTGACCTGCTTAAACTGATTGTACTTTCTTTTGATTCTCCATCATAAGCCTCCTTTTTATTTTTTTACAGTATATATAACTTTATATATAGTACAGAAAAGCCCAAGCTAATATTACATGGTTTCTCTCAGAGAAAGGGCAGGTACCTCCATTAGTGAGGATGAGGGCTCATCACAGCTTCCTTAGTTTGGCCTTCCACCATGGGCTATGACTCAGCTCAATGTTCAATCTTCCTGTGATCTCCTCAGCCTGTGGCCTTCAGCTCATCTTCTTCTTTTAAAATTTTAGATTAACTTTAATATTTTACAAAGACCCTGAATGACAAAAATGCCAGTTTGAAAATGGTGGCATACATAAACAACACTACCCAGAAATCAGGTGCTTCATGTGGGAACAAGCAAGGGAAGAGGAGCCTATCACACATGATAGAGAGAGGATCCTCAGAGCCATAGTGGAACCATTGGAGGATACAGAAATCCCTCACCTCAAAGTTGAGGCATTGTAAGTTGTTTAATGGGTCTGAAATAATGTTATCATACAATCAGAACAATAGCAACTGTGATTGGTACATGATTCCAATTGAGATGCCTTTCCAAATATGTCCAGAAAAATGTTTGGAGACCAGCTATCCCAGGATTGGTGTTATCAACCAAAAAAGAAAGTAAAATTAAGAGACAGCTGACATGTTACACTGGGAAAGCCACAGTTCTGTGTTTTCCAGGGGGATGTTTGTCATCTTTCTATAGACATTAAAATTATAGGCCTGCAGAGAAAGAACTTAAAGATGTCTTTCCTTAAAACATGCAACTCTTGAGGCTATTACCTGCACCACATTCTTCCTGGCCTCATCCATCTGGGTAATTGCCTCTGCATTCTTAGATTCAGAAGTAGTGTGCATTTGGGTCATGGAAAGGCTGTGGAAGAAGGGAATTTTAGCATATTGCTGAGGTTTCTTGTAGATGAAGAAGAGAGACTTCAGCTCCAACAGTTCAATGCAGCCCAGAAAACTTTGTTCTGTATGATACATTGAGGATATTTTCTTCTAACAATGTTTGCTTTTTAATTCATATCCTCCTAAAATGAGTCATTTTTTAAATAGGGATTGATGATTAATTTTAGTTTCTCATTTGTTCTAAGTTTAATGAGTTCTACTGATACTACTTACATATAGAATGTCATCTAGAGATTTTAAACATTACTTATTTGTATACATATTATAAAAGAAGACATGAGTTTTAACTTGATATTTTATAAACATTTATTTTATTTACATGTGGATCTGAGGATCGAACCCAGGACCTCACACATGCTAGGCTCACGCCACTGAGCCATATCATCATCTGTAATTTAGCATTTTTATTTATAAACTTGCTTCTGTAATATTAATAAATAAAATAGAACTACTATTGATGTGATTTCTATAATTTGAGTAATTATAAGTTTTTAAACTTTTAGAAGAAAATGAGATTCTATGTTCAAAACTTCATTTCATAGAGGGCAATATTACAATGCCAGAAACTACATATATTTCTTATAAAGTCTTTGGATCCAATTTAACTCAAAGAATTAAAAATTTCCTGACCCTGTACTCTCTCAGTTAGGAAATGTCAAATGAGAGCATCATAATTAAAGTGTTTGGAAGCACACTGAAAATTTTTGAAAATCAAATGAACATACTAGTAATTTCCTAATCCTGGATTAATAATACAAAGGAATATAATTTCCAAGTTTAGAGGAGGAATATTGGTGTTGATTAGTTCTTTATGTATTAGTTTTATGTGTATATATATGTGCCTATATACACACATACGTCTTTTCCAATTTCTATTACAATGGAACTGTCTGACTCTAACTTTTCTTAAAGGAACATTTAGGTCAGTGGAATCTCATCCTACCCTGTGACTGTATTTCAATTTCTGATATTTTCACAAACTCAGGTTATTTTTTAGTTGTTTTTTTACTTGTTTGCTTGATTCTTTACATGAACAAGTAATTGTGAACCTGTCTCCTTCTCTGGTCACTGAAACACAAAGAACAAGATGACACAGAAAAGCCAAAGTTGTGGGGAAGAAAAGCAGGACTTGAATTTTACATAACGACATCAATCAGAGAAACAGACTGCCCTTTAGGAATCCACGGGTTTCCCAGTAATGAAAGCTTGGCATCTGTGAAAAAGCACTCTCTGGCTTTTTATTTCTTTACTTTAAGATTAAACAGATGTTAGCTTTATGAACCATATAAATTTATTGACCATCAACTATGTGAAAAATTTAAGGCTAAACTCTTGGATGAAGAGTTCTTTAAGCCACTGTGCATTTTCTAGCTTTCATGGTAATTGCTCTCTAATTTAGAAACTGTGAAGAACAAGAATTTCTAGACAATTCTATAATTAGAAAGAGGCATATAATTTCAAACTACTCATATAAGCATATATTACATTAATACATCTGAATAAATGAAGCATGTGAGATCACAAAACAAAAACATGGTCCTAAAACTCCCCACACAGTTATGAAAAGTGCTGTAATGACAAAGCAAAATAATTGTCTTTTGGGTCCAAAGCATGAGGTTTCAAAGTCCTGTAGCTAATAAATATCTATACCCTCTTTATTTCAAATTTATTGCTGTGCATGCATTATCATAATTTGTTTGAAGGATCATGTGTTGATCTAGTGTTTCATTTCAAACAACTCTCTTAAAAGTACTAAGAATTTTTTTCTAATATCCATCACTAATAGTATTAGTACCATAGTTTTATGGTGATTTTTGAGCCTAAAGGAGAAGTTTACTTAATATTTAAAAATTATGTGTCACTGAAAAGGTAGAAGATATACTATATTAAAGCTGGCTTTATTGTCTAGGAAATAGAGATATCAAAGGAATTATTTCCAGGTATTTGGTCATTTTTGATGTACTGATCTGTGTATAATAAATAAAATTTAATTATATTTGCAGATTTATGGAACTATGCTTCAAATTAAATGTTCCTTGAGAAAGAATATTAGTGTTTTTAGCTTCTACATCTATGTCTAGAAAATTTACACAATATCATTAAAATTCTATGTTTCCTGTAGAAATGCTATTCACTGTATTGTATTTGGAGGAGATTAATGGATTTGGTATTTTTGCTTCAAATATGTTTTGTCAAAAAAAACAGAACATGGTTATAAAGCTTTTTTTATATTATATTATCAATTTATGGTGATTTTTTTTTCTCTTTCAAGCACAACTATATATAAAAAATAGTGATTCTTTTTTTTGGTGTCATGTTATGTTCCAAAATTCTTATCCTTTGTGAAACAAAATGATAATTTTGTAGTGCAGAATTACATCCTTATAAAGCCTATTTTATTTCCTCCAATTTTAATCATGGATCTAAATTCATAATAAAATGTATTGAACATTTTTGACTGTGTATTATAAACCCATAAACTAAGCTGACTATTTTACTTAGAGACCTGGATCTTCAAATATACAATTCTATTTTACCCACAATGAATTAAAGTAACAGTAAAATAGAAGCATAAAATGAGATAAACATTCACAATGAAAAGAGGAGGTGATCTCCAGTGACAAAAGACTTCAAAGAACTTCTGTAAAACAGAAAGTATGGAATCAGATGAAGGATGCATTTGAGTTCTAATTAGGGCTCCCAAGGAGGGAGATTAAGACCATGACTAGGCATTTTGGAAGTCTCTAAGATAGGGTGCTTCAGATCAGCACAATGGAAATAAACGGAAGGGAGCTTGCTTGGGTGCACAGAATCTGGGTTTGTAGTCTTATCTCAAAGGAGGATTTTGCTTACTCCAAATGAAATTTTGGAGTTGTCTTGCACTCTCATATTGGGTCCTACTTGAGACATAGAGTGTGATTTACATGAGTCTCAAACAGTCTTGAGTGTTGGAAGCCTTGAATGGTCATAGCCAGAAAAACTCTCTTCTACTGATGAAAATATTTTGAAAAGACCACTTTTAGCAATTGTCTGGGAAATGAATTCTTCTGTCCTTATGGTGCCATAAAGCAGAGTTCCCTATAGTGACACCACAAAAATTCGCTTTTCAGTCAAAGTTCTGTACTTACTTTATGGTACTGGTGAGAGTCTGTTCCTGAAAGAAAAAAAAAACTTATAAAAAGGAAAACAGGGAAATTAATTACAGTTTTGACAGCTGTGTAGACTGAATGTCAAATTAATGTCATCTTGTGTTTTTTCTGCTCTTCTTTTTAGATCCCCTAAATGGACTTTTTTTGGTCTCTACAACTTAGCTGATTGAGTGAAACTCATACATATGTCCAAATCAATTGAGCCTCCTCACCATGATTTTCTCAAGACACAACTACTTCACTGGTCTTTTTACAATTCCTGTATGGAAAGTGAGTACTAAAAAGAAGAGAATAGGATCATCTGTTTTCAAATTGAATCATTTGAGTTTTTATCTCCATTGCAACATGGAATCAATGTCCTTCTGATAAGGAGAGTGAATTGACCTAGCTAGAAATGTACTTTCTCCTCTTGCTTTCTGTTTTTTTTTTTTTTTTTTTTTTTTTAGTACATAGAATTTTGAGTCCTCAGGTACAGTTTAAATTTTAGTTCGAATCTTGTTAGACATCCTGGTGGAATAGTGTCCTCTTAAATAATTAGGATTTCTAAAACTAGAGGATGCGGAAGCATGGTGTAAGAAAATGTAATTGCCAAGTGGGTTAATGCGAGTGATAGAGAATGAAGAATCTTCAACTGTGACAGTCTAGCTCCTGGACCTATGTAGTCTATCTCTTGGTAGCACAAACTGATATAATGTTATGTAATTTAAGAAGTATAAGCAACATCATCACCTGTTCCAGAATTCTACCAGGCCAGTACCTTTTTATTTATTTATTTTTTGTAGGTGAAAATACAGTGAATAACATGGTCATAGACCCATATTATATCTTTGTTTTTGTTAACTGTGGTTTCATTCACTTTTATGCATGATCCCTTGGCACTTTATTAATGGTGCATGCTTAGGATTTATTATCCCTAAAAGCAAAATGTAAAAAAAAAAAAAAAAAAAAAAAAAGTTTGGGTTTTTCTGGTTAAAATTATTTCTTCATTAAAAGAGGTCCACTTGTTGATTTATGATGAGAGAATGATGAAAAGAATGATGCTGTCACAAGTATATAGAAATAGACCTCTCTTCCTAACTGGCTGGATATTTGTAAGAAGTATTTGATAGATAAAATGCAGTGACTGGAAACCACTATGGTACTCAGTCCTCAATGATCCTGTGCATCATCAGAGGCTGGATAAATAAAACTAGCGAAGTCAAGTTGTCAAGTTGGTTGTCTTGTACAATGTCCATGATATATTTGCTTTGGTGTTTGATAGTATGAAATCTCATGATATTTACACTGCATTATCTCTTTCAGAGATCCATCCTGATTACTGTACCCCGAAAATTTTATAGACTTCAAAAGTTCCTTCTAGACTCTTGAAAAGTCTTAATTTCTTCCTATAAGTTTATGTACCTTCTTAGCTGAGGTAACATTTTTTACAGTGTAATTAAGGATGAAGTGTGCTGCCAAGTATTCTTCTCTTTAGAAAGAGCTTTTTCCACTTTTCATTTTTCAAGGCTAACCCTGAAAGATACTGTACAATGATGCTATTTTATTTCCATTTACTTCTAAATGAAGCTAACTCATATTTATTTCTAGTAACATTTTGTTAAAAGTTGGCCAATTTCTTCTTCTATATGATTTATAAAGGGACCTTGTCCCAAAGAAGGGAATGAATAGGTGTTGTATCAATTCTTTGCTCTGAAATTTATTGGGGTTTTCTGAGAAAAGTGTAACTTCGTGATTATCTTCTTGATTAGTTATTTGCCTAGTTATGGTCACACTCTACAAGTGTGACCCTAGGTGAAATGCAAAGGATGATAAAGAATAAAATAAGTAGAAGCTATACATTTATTATGCTTTTGTAACTGAAGAAAGGTTTGTGAAATACTTTATGACTTGCATAACTCTCTACCTTCCATTTAAAGTCATAAGATAAAATTCATCTTTATTTTTTGTGTTTCACAAATAAACTTCTAAAAATAAAATTTACACCTATTTTTCCTAATCCTGTTCATGATTTTTCCATTTTCTTGATTATATGAAATTTTCATAACTCATACTAACTTAATAATCTGTGTAATTTCCTGGCTTACAAACAATTATTGATTTTTGTCTCTTTTTATTTATAGTTGGCCTCCAGTGACTAAGAGGAAGACTCCTTCCTGTCTGCTCCTCCCAGGCCTGCTCCAGCCTCTCAGCTTCCCAGACCCTCATGCAATTGGTTGTAAATTCTTCCAGAAGCTTTTTTACTTTCTAATTTTCAGAACTAAAAATAAAAAATAAAATAAAAACTTAAAAAAAACGTTAAAATGCAAAATGTGGAGGGAGAAAGCAATATATATATATATATATATATATATATATATATATATATATAGGCTTTTTTAAAATTTTGAAAATATTTTTCTTTTTTTAATGTGGGTCAGCCACTGATATTTCATCAAAATATAACAGTTTCTTTGTTGAGTTAAGGTAACCAAGGAATAGCCACACCCTCAGAACAAAATAAAACACACACATACAAAAAAAAGAAAAAAAAAAACCAGAATCATCTTTAACCTAACGTTTTATAAAATGTCTCAGATCCTCGTAACTTGCACACAAGCTTCTGTGTTCAGTTGATTTGTAACTGCTTTTTGTATTTGGAGAGAGTGTGACCACTGAACTTGAAACCTTTTATTCTCAGTGTCTTGGTGGTTTTTGGTGAGATTAAGTAGGTGACAGGGTGAAGAGAAAGTGGGGAGCTCTTCGCTTTTATAACATGAATTTTTCTCCACAGTCTACTCTCAGCTGCCAGACCTCAAGTTTTTCTTACACTGGTATACTTTAACTATTCTTATTTCCCCTTTACCAATAATTTTTAACAGCAGTTTATCAAACTACACTTATTAAGAACAATTTTAAAAGTAAAGTTATAGTTCACCTCACCAGTATACACTTATTGCTTATGGTTTCACTCACCTGCTATGCCTGTTTTTAGTGTCTGAAAAACATAGATATTATTTTCCATATTTTATCCAGTTTCTTACATGTATATACTGGAAAGAAAATCTGGTCTGGAAATATTCCATTTTGATTGAATGCTATATTCAAGAAAATAATATTTAAACATGCTAAACATATCTACAGAATTTCTCAAGAAGCTATGCTTTAACCAAATAGAATATCCTTAAAAAGAAAACTATGGTCAGCTTCAATAAAGCAAGAATAGAACCCAAGAATTTATCATTAATGATAGATTATAGATGATACATACAAAATAACCACAAGATTTAAAGAAAAAATCGTATTCAACCTGGAATTCTAAACTGAAGCAGACAGTCAATTAATGAAAAATAATAATAGATTTTCATTAATGATAAAATTCTAAAAAAGCAATTTTCTGTGCCTCATTTCAAAGAGAGTTACTCTTTGAATACCAAAAAAGTTAGAAAATTCTAGTGATCCTTTTTTCATACCTCACACACAAAAAAATGAGTATTGGAAAAATACAGGAAAAACAAAGTGATAAAAAAGAAAGCAAAAACCCACTAAACAAATAATGGAAAGTCAAGTTCTGCATATGAAACACAGTAAAATGTGCACTCTTTGTAACATTTGATGAGATAGAAGAAAGTAGTACTGATTGTTCTTGATGGTAAGAACATCTCTCCATGAGCAGCATTCATGTCCTGATATTGGATGTTAGAAAGGCTAATAAATTAGAGAAAGACAGCATTCTTACTTCTTGTGTGTGTTTTGTGATGAAATCTATTTTAAAGTCAAATTTGTGGAAATGCTTACTGGTTTTTAACCTTCATAAATTTTCTGTAAACAATGAATGCAACACATAATTATTTTTAAAAGGGAATAACTAACTGATGAAGCATGAACACAGGTACTTGTAACTATTGAAAAGTAGAGTGGGGTGTGGTGGTGTGTACAGATGCTGATACTCAGAAATAATAAAGTTTCCAATGTAGATTAAGCAAGAAATCACAGAATGCATATCATTCTGATTTCATAAATGATAATCAATTAAACACTAAAGCCTTTTAATATTTGATTCATTAGCCCTGAAAACAAAGAAGTGGCCCCATAAGCTAAATTGGTTTTCTTCGCTCTCTAATTGCCATTGGAAAAAATAATGGGAACACCTAATACATTGTGAAGGGTCTTCTATGTATATATTTCAAGATTATGGTCAATATCAGACAACTAGTAGTATGTATGGCTAAATTTATTGCGTTTTAGAACTTTACATAGTTGCAGATAGAGTGGAGGATGCTGATTTGGGTCTAAATTTTAGAAACTACTGTTTTATATGGTACTGGGGATTGAAACCAGGGGTGTTTTATCATTCATATATATTCACAATTCTTCAATATTTTATTTTGAGAACTGGTCTCTTTTAGTAACCAAGGGTGGTCTTGAAGTTGCGATCCTTCAAGGCCTCAGCCTCTATGATTTTTCAGATTACAGGTATGTAGCACCACATCAGGCCAGGACACTACCTATTAATTTTCACATGCATCTAATAATCAAAACTATTTAAAATATTCCTGCCTTTTCTTTTATTTAAAATATTCAATACTAACTTTCTGACATTGTTGGAGAGCATCTTCTCCTTCCCTCCTCCCACTCTGCCTGGGGCACTCACAGAAAGAAACCAGAAAAACTGGTCTGAAAATATACTAAAATTCACTCTACAGTCATTCATTTCTAAACAGAACAAAAAACAAACAAACAATTATACTGAAGCCAGAGACAGTGGAACAGGCCTGTCATCACCAACAACTTTGGAGGCTGAGGCAGGAGGACTGCAAATTGGAGGCCAGCCTCAGAATCTCAGTGACAGTCTGTATCTAAATAAAATATAAAAAAGGCTGGGGATGGGGCTCAAGAGTTCAATGTCCCTGGGTTCCATTCCTGCTACCAAAAAAATAAAAAAAATGCAGACTTCTTGTGCTCATGCTGGACATACCTGGAAATGGATGATTACAGCAAAGACAAAGATGGAGGCAATGAGATTCCTGAGATAGAGGAGATTCTGGTGCGAGAAAACCTCTCTAAGGGCTTGGACTTTGTCTGTGTTCATGGCCCAGAGATGGAACACTACAAGATGGCAACCCCCAATTCCATTTCTGTTGGCAGAGGAGGACACAACGTGAAGGGAAGAACAAAGGGCTGGACTCCGCTGGGTCTTAGGCCTCCTCCTGGCCAAAGCAGAGGCAGGAGAACAGAATCAGCCAGGAGACTCAGCCAGGAGACTCAGGGCACCAACAGTCACAGGGTCACAATCTGGATTTTTTTGGCACCAAGGATGGAACCCAGGGGCCCTCAGTCACTGAGCCCCACTCCCAGCCTATTTGTATTTCATTCACTGACAGCATCTCACTGAGTTGCTGAGGCCTTGCTGTTGCTGAAGCTGGCCTCCAAGTTGATATCCTCCTACCTCAGCCTCAGCAACAGGCAGAAAGGGGCCTGGCCTGAGGAAAAGGCAACAGACCAGCCAGGGACACTGCAGCACAGGGCACCAAGGTCTGAGCACTTCAGAAATGGCATGAGACTGACTTTAGAACAAGAACACAGTGGGAAACACTGTCACCATGGCCCCTGCGGCCCAGATCGGTGCTTCACTAAACGTGGCATCTGTGGGCAGAGTGGCTAACAGCTGGGGACTCAGATGTCCCAGTCTCTCCATGGGACTGCATTTTCCTGTCACCCCAGAGTTGGCACAGCAGGACTCATGTCACCTTCTGGATGGCCACTCAGATGGGCCATTTATCCTGTAGACCACATGGACAGGATATCTGTGACAGAAACGCTGTCCTAGCTTTCCCTGGCCCCCTGGCATACCCGTGGTGGTCTTCTTACAGCCCCTCTCCCTGCCACCTGTGGCTGTGTAGGACAACCGCTGATGTTTCTATGGTAAAGAATCTGGAGACATGAAACCTTGAGCATTTTGTAAAGGAGGAAGTTCAGCAATCTCAGTAGGAGAGAGTAGGGACTTGTCCTGGCTCCTCTTGCCACCAATGACCTCTCTGAATCCCTGCACTTGCTACGCTGAGCCATAAGTGGACCCTCAAACAGACCAACTCATCTCTGCCCCAGGGCCTTTGCACCCGCCAGGTTCTCTAGATGGACCTGTATCACTCTTCCCCAGTCACCCCATCTTCCTTCTCTGCTCTATTCTGACCCCGGGGCCCTGGGATGACACTGACGCTCACATACCTTACGTTCTATCCCTTTGTATTATTAGCACCCACAGAAGCGCCTAGTGCTTAACAGCACCTTACTGACAAATGTCTGAAATGAAAGGTGGGTGACATCAATGGCAGGGTGTGGGCCTTAGAAGCTTTCTGAATGTTTAACATGGTCATTCCTTGAAAATCACTACCCTCTTATCTCTAGGAAATGGGTTGTTTCATGCACTAGTGTTATGGGGGCAAGAGCCATGTGACATCTGTACTGTCCACCTCCCTCCCAGCCTGGACTGTCCCAAACCTCAGGGAAGAAGGACCAACTGCACTCTCCACTCTAGGGGCCCTTCCACACCCCACTTTACAGGTCACAAGCCGAGCCGTGGTGGCACTCCTGCTAACAGGAAAGCCTTTCAGCTGAAAGCTACCTGAGCCTGCTCCACCATCCTCTTGCCCGTCCTGGGGCTGTCCCCGTGGCTCCACCATTTTGGCTCCTTACAGCACCACTCAAAGCCCCCCAGGTAAGATCTCTGCCGTAACGAGGTACCAGAGGTGGCCAAGGCAGCCACCTCCATGTCTCAGTTGTCTGTGGCCTTCATCTCTCCCAAAGTCCTAAGGCCCTCACTCTGATGTCACACTGGCTGACTCAGGCTGAATGGCTGTGCCACCTTGCCAGACATTTTCTCAGCCTGTCTCCAAGGGACAGCAAATCATTCCTTCAAAACTGTCCCCTCACACACCATCCTGCTCCAGAGCAAAGTGATCCTCTGGCTGGCTGCCACGGCCCAAGCCTTCACTGACTGGCACCCTGTGGTCACCACTGCTCACACTCTTTTTGAAGGCAGCCCCCCGCCAAAGCCAGAAGTTCTTGGCAGACTCCTCAACTCCTACCCAGATTTCACCGCCACATCCACAGCTGGGGCCCAGCTGCTTTGCCCCCAGATCCTCAATTCACCTTAGATTTTCTGAAATTCTAGGAAGAGTCTCGTGTCACCTTTGCCTACTCTTCTGTAAGTGTCGCCGACACTCCTACCTGGGGTCCAGTCTTTCCCATGGGATCTCTCAGGCACCCTGCAGGGACTCATCTGCAGTTTCCTCAATTTGATGTCATGGCACTGAAAGCCAAGAACCAGCTCGACAGTCAATTCCAAATGAACACAAAAAATGCACACAAATATTTTCCATGAGAGACTTCCCAGCAAAAATCAGATTCAGGGATCAGAGGCCAAAAGAAAAAGAAAAGAAAAAAAAGTCAATTTCCCTCTTCTAAGAAGTCTCACATGTTTTTCAATTTTTATTTTATTAAGATTTGTAAGCCAGGTGTCATGGTGCATGCCTGCAATCCCAGTGGCTCTGGAGGCTAAGGCAGGAGGATTGCAAATTGGAGGCTAATGTCAGCCAAATTGGGGCTCTAAGCAACTCAGCGAGACCCTGCCTCTGAATAAAATACAAAAGAGGGTTGGGGACGGGGCTCAGGGGTTAACTGTCCCTGAGTTCAATCCCCAGTGCCTTCCTCCCCAAAATGGCAATACTGTGGGTTGAACCCAGGAACAGTCATTCTACCCATGACTGTTTTGAGACAGGGTCTCACTTATTTGCTAAGGCTGTCCTTGAACTTGTAATCATTGAACTAATTGCTCCTTGCCTGAAAAAGTGGTTTGGTGTAGAAATTTCATTTTTAGAATCTTATTCGCTAAGAACAACTGCTAAAATATGTGCAGATGATTGCCCAAAGATATTCACTTCGATGCTAACTGTGACTGAGAAAGAACTGAAATGTCCACCAGGAGACAATAGACTAAAATCAACACTTCTTTATCTTTTCAGTGCAGGTTCCTGCTAAGAAATTTGAGGCAGGATTACTCTGTGGCATGCTAACTGTCCTTGAAATATTCTTATAAGACATGAAAGTTTAGATATCATTTTGATTGTAAGTGTTGTTGTTGTTATTGTTATAATAATAATAATAATAATAATAATAATTATTATTATTATTATTATTATTATTATTATTATTATTATTATTATTTGGTACTAGGGATTTAACCCAGGACCACTTAAACCCTGAGCCCTGTCCCCAGCTCCTATTATATTTTATTTAGAGACAGGGCCTCACTAAGTTGCTGAGGCTGGCCTCCAGCTTGTGATCCTCCTGCCTCGGCCTCCTGAGCTGCTGGGATGACAGGCTTGAGCTTCTGCACTCAGCTATAATTTTAAACATTTGCACACTGAAAATTCAGAAGAAATGATTCTGAAACAGTTATTTTCCCTCAGAGGAATACTCTGCATACATGAAAACTTCCTGCAGATGTGCCCAACGGGAGACAGGGTCCTTACCTTGGTCGGTGTTGATGGTGGTGGGGTTAAAGACCTTCCCCAAGATGGTTTCACAAATGTTGCATGAGATGGAGAGGGAAAAGCCAGAGCCCAGGCCGTTCCCTTTATAATGAAACTCATCCAAAAGGAGGACGATCAAGCCTGCCACAAAGAACTGCAGAATTAAAATAAATTAATTAATAAAAGTGAACTCTGTGTTACTGGCCCCAGTGCCCTGGTTCCTTCCATCTTCAATGACAGGGCTCTCTGCTATGAGGGCCAAATTAGAGACCCTTCTCAATCTGCCTCATGGGAATTCAGAAGCCAAAGCCAGGGTCTTTCAATTCTCTATTATTTTTTTTTAAATCTATTTTTTAGTTGGAGGTGGACACAACATCTTTTTTTTATTTTTATGGGGTGCTGAGGATCGAGCCCAAGGCCTTGTACATGCCAGGTGAACCTCTGCCACTGAGCCCCAACCCCAATATTTTTTTTTTTGTTTCTTAATTGTTTTTGGGTTTGCAGGTGGACAGCAGGCCTTTATTGATTTCAATATTTCTCGTTGTAGATGAGCGCAGTGTCTTTATTTGAATGATTTCTTTTTGGGCGGTGACCAGCCTCCAACCCGGGGCCTTACCCTGCTCAGGCCAGTGTTTAGCCTTGAGCCTAGCCCTGAGCCTGGCATGGCCCCAGGTCTGGCTGAGTACTGCTGAGGAGGAAGAGGGACAACAAGGTCACTCAGAAAGCGCGGTGAGAGTGGGGGTTCACCTGAGTGGTGATCAGAAGGCAGATCCCAGAACCCATCTTTGAGGCGGTCCCTGTCCATGCCTGTCATCACATCCATAATGGACTGGCCGATGGTGACAATCATGCCAAACACTAGGGTCCAAAGAAAATCTTGAGCAGAGTGTGGCAGGAATATAGATGACAAATACTGACACTGCCCATAGGCAAGTGCTTTACTAAACTTCAGACCAGTCATCCTAAATTCTTTTTTTTTAAAAATGATCTTGAATTCTTAATATGAAAAAACATATTTAAAAAATTGTCAATGGTAAGGAGAAAACTTCTGAGGCTGTAGCTCAGTGGTAGAGGCACTGAGTTCCATTTTCAGGTTTGCAAAAAAAAATATTAAAAACAAAGAGAGAAAGAGAAAAAAACACCCAATTTGGGCTTTAGAAAAATAATGCAAATTTTTTGTTTGTTTGTTTTGATTTTGGTACTAGGGATTGTACTCAGGGTCACTCAACCACAGAACCTCATCCCCAGCCCTATTTTGGTTTTATTTAGAGACAGAGTCTCACTGAGCTGCTTAGGGCCTTGCTGTTGCTGAGGTTGGCTTTGACTCACAATCCTCCGGATCAACCTTCCGAACTGCTGGAATTAGAGGTCCGCACCACTGCACTAAGCCAAGTATATTATAAAATGTCAAAAATAAAAATTAAAAAACAAAACCACTTATTAGTGCTTTAGAAGGATAATGCATTAATTTAAGGCATTGAATAATAAATGCATTACTTAATATTTAATAATGCATTACTTAATTCATTAATGATTAATGCATTAATACATAAATATATTCTACAATCTTGATTTGTGTCTGAAACTCACAATTTAAGTTAGATGGATTTCTCACTGAATTATTTAACCTACTAACTTAAGATCTCTAAGACATGCTGTATGGAAGATGGCAGAGTAGAAAATTGTAAATATTGTTTTCTAAATAGCACATTCCAGTTAACAGAGGCTAGGCTTGGCTGACTCTGAGGCTGGACCCCATTTTTGGGGCTGCCTATCATTTGATACAGCCAATACTCTTAACCTAGTTTAACAGCATGTAGAAACTGAGACTCCAGAACTATTATCTAAATTTCTTCCACATCAAAAAATCTAATCAACATCAGAGCTGGACTGAGAGGATCACCTTTTTGCTCATTAAATCCTTTTAAATACAGAAGGAAAAATAGCACTTGCTAAATAACTACCATGTGTTAGGCACTGTGAGAGTGATTATTTAATTTAATCCTCTTTTTTTTTTTTTTTATAATGAGGACTGAGCAGACGTGCTTCACCTCTGAGTCTCATCCCCAGCCATTTTTTATTTTATTTAGAAACAGGGTCTCACTGAGGTGCTTAGGGCCTCACTAAGTTGCTGAGGTTGACCTCCAAATAGTGATCCTTCTGCCTCAGCCTCCAAAGCTGCTGTAATTAGAGGCATACTCCACAGCATCTGGCTTTGATTGAATACTTATGACAGCTCTGAAGTAGATGTCACCTCCTTCGTGAGGTATGGAAATCATGGTTGGTGAAGGGGTGACCTCCATGCACTGATCCTTCAAGTCCATGCTCTGGGGCATTCCTGCCCTCCCCTGCCCTGCCTGGCCTTCCCCCATTCCCAGCACCTCCCAGAAGTGCTCTCTCACTAACAGGCCATGGAGCACCTACAGGGTCGGCAGGCAAAGCACACAGGCCAAACTAGGCTGTTTTAATGCCCCCAATTTTAGAGCCAATTCAAATTCTCAACTAGACACCAGAAATTTACCCATGATCTTTCTTGAAGTTCTGGGCTCATGTTGAAGAGGGCTTGGTCTTTTGGGGTGTCACCCACTTCAATCATCTTGGTGCAAGCCAAGAGCTGCATGATGAGGCCCAAGGTGACCATTGCAGAGATACTGAGCTCCATGAGTGTGCCTAAGGAAACGGGCAGCCACAAAGCCCCTGTGAGCTCAAGAAAGCAAGACATTATTTAATAAAATAAACCTACAGAATTGAATGTGACCCCTTTTCCACATTGGATGGGCTTCAGGTTGCTGGCAGCAATTATAGCATAACACCCCAAAACCAAAGATAAGAACACAACTGAGTCCCTCTGTCGAGCCCACCAGACCCCATGTCATTCTGTTTGGAAAGTCACGTACCCCTCAAGAGCCTGCTGCATTCCCATCCCCATGGACAGATCCATTCTGGATGGACAGAGGACAGAGAGGCCCATCCTTCATCAGTTCATAAAACTGGAGAACATTCCAATCATTTCCTGAGTCTGCAAATGGGGCTGGCACATTTGGATCTAGTTGGGAATCAACCTTCCCTTTCCATCATGTTCAGATGAGCTCTGATTCTGAGTGACTGGAACCTTTTTGGAACCCCATTTTTAAACCGTGTCCATCAAATGCACCATCAACATACAAAAGAAAATCATTTCTAGACCCACAGGTGACTGGTGAGATTTGACCCTCCACTGTCACTCGTGGTTTTGATCCATATATTTCACCTGTAGATATGAAAAAGATGCAGCTGAGAAACCACTAGAGAGTTCTAGAGAGTGTTCTATGTCTACTCACCATCTCATTTCAGGGATTTCAAACACTCTAGTTTTTTTAAGTTTTCAGAAATTCTCAAGCAGAGACTTATCTTGCTCTTCCAGGTTTTGTATTGCATTCAAACCCAACTCTAAAGAAGATGGTGTTTCAAAGGCTGAATGCACCGTTGATCAGGCTATTGGACGTGGCACATGCAGACTTTCCAGGCCACAGAGCTGCCCATTCTCTTATCTCCACAGAAAGGCTGTAGTTCAACTAAATTGTGCTGGTCCAGCAGAAAAGAGGCACAGTGAGTCTGAGCCTCCCTCTGTTGGAGGCCAGAATCCCTCACATCCAGTAGAAAGGGTCCACAGAATCTGAGGCCATAATACCAAACAAAGGATCTGGAAACAAGTAGAAACCAAAGGAGTGGCACATGGTTCCCCCCTCTCCCCCTTTCCCCAACAACAGCACAGGAGACCGGATTGACCTGACAGCAGACTAAGAAGATGAAAAGGGGGATGGCTCGCCACAGCACCTTTGCCTTCAACTGGATCTGCAGAAGAGGTAGAATCAGAGGACATGAAGTTTCCCAGTAAGTCATTAAAAATAGAGTCCAACAGACACTTTCTCTGATCACCAAGAAAGGCCAAGGTGGGCTGGGGGCACAGCTCCATGGGGAAGCACTTGCCGAGCATGCATGATGTTCTGGGTTTAGTCTCCAACAGAAAACCTCCACCAAAAAAGCGAAGAAGCCAAAACATGCACCAAGCAGAGTCCTGAAAGGTGAGTCTCATGCTTTCTGTGGACAAATCCAATGCGAAGATGTCCGTACGTATCACGTCTGGGAATGCTCATATTATACAGCATCATGATCTTCCCACTGCTTAAGTGAGTTCAATGGCAAAGCTGTACTCTTAACCATTGACATGAACAGTTTAGATCCTCAAGGAGGGGCAAGAGGAAGGCAAGTTCAAAGACAGCCTCAGCAAAAGTAAGGCAGTGAGCCACTCTATGGGACCCTCTCTCTCAATAAAAAACAAACTAGGTGTGGAGACATCTCTCAGTGAGTGGTTGCTTCTGAGTTCAATCCTAGGGATAAGTAAGTAAGAAAGTAAGTAAGTAAGTAAGTAAATTCTTTCTGTTGTTGATATTTTTAAAATAATATTTAATCTTTATTTTATTTACCTCTTCTCTGATGTTTAGTATTTTTTCTTCTACTAGCTTTGGGTCAGGCATGTTCTTGATTTTCTACCTGCTTGAAGAGGAAGTCTTGGTTGTTTTCTTTTTTGATATAGGTATGTACTGCTCTAATCTTAAAATTGCCTCTGCTCTATGATATAGGGTTTTTTATTTTGTGTTTCTATCATTTTTCTCAAGAATTTTTAAAAATTTCCATTCTGTTTGTCATTGACTCTGCTATTTGAGAGCTTTTTGTTATAATCGCAGACATGCAGGATGTTTCTGAAGTTCCGCCTGTTGTAGGTTTCCAGTTTTATTACATTGTGTTCAGAAAAAAAGTTATTTCAAATGATTTTTAGCTTTTAAAATTTGTTAAGGTTTGTTTTATGACTTAATCTGTTGTCTATTCTGGAGAATGTTGTTGGTACTGTTGTGAAGAATTTGTCGTCTTTTGGTTTTTGTTGGAAAGTTCAGTTAAGCCTATCTGCTCTGCAGTGTACTTTAAATTCTGTGTAAAGCAAGAAGAGACAGAAGCAAGGTGTTGTGTATATTGTATTTCTGATGAGAGGATCAAGTCTGTGAGATTTTCCAGAGTACTTATGGTTTTGTTTTTGTGACTTCTGGTAACAAATAGGGTTTATTGTGTGTGTGTGTGTGTGTGTGTGTGTGTGTGTAGGGGTGTTGTATGTTGTATTTCTGTGTGCATGCATACTCAGTGTTTGGTTATATCATGTGCATGCCTTCAGGAAGTGTAGAGAATATAGGAATGTATAAGCCTGCATTTGGAAAGTATACATTATAATTGCATGTCCGTCAGTACCTGGGTGATAACAGGCAGGTGTATTTGTGGGTATGTATATATTTTTTTAGAAAGGAAGTGGTGGTGTGTGTATTCGGGGAAAGCAGGGATAAAGGTGATTTATGCATCTGTGTTTTTGTTGGAATGGCAGTGAGTTGTGGGTCATGCACCTGTTTCTAAATGTGAGGTGTTTTAATGATATCTGTGGTGAAAGGGGTTTTAATGAGTGTGCATCTTAACATGTATGTGCCTCAGCAAGAGGTGTTCACAGGTCTCTGTGGCTGGGTCGCATGTGTGCATAAAAATCTCTTTGAACTTCCCTAAGATTAAGTGGAACCAGAAATACCCTGATTACAAAAATGTAACATTCTTAACCCTAAATGACACAGGTACAACCACCCACATACACACATAAACATGAGTCCATATTCCCAGAATCACTTGATACGCAAACACCCACTCCAATAAACACATAAAGTTTCTCAACCCTCTCCAAATGTACACAAAATGATGTCACCTACAATCTACTCATTGTCATTTCCCAAATACATACATAACACATGTATTGCCTTAATACACATATTTTACCCTGCACTCTAATGTCACACCATTCCCTAAACAAAAAAATGAAATTAAATTAAAAAATCAATATTTTGTGAATATCGAAAAGTATTCACCAAAATACTCCATTCAAACACTCTTCTTAATAATTATTCACAAGTCCCACCATGTCATAATAACCCATATACACTGTCAGTACCTAATCCTCTTAACTTGTATTCCCATATAAATATAACTTCTATATTATCTCAGTGGAAACACACACTACCCATCTACTATTTGAGAATGAATACTAGCCATCACACTTCCTAAATACTTTCACAGTCCTAGATAATACAAGTCTGGGAACACACGTGTCCATCTGAATCTACAAACCCACAGTACTCCCACAGACCTAAAGTACATGCAGCCACTCTCTCACTATTAAAGGGCACAGAACTCACTATTAATGTACAAAACTGCTCATTCTTACTGATATACTCAGTTAACAGCACACAACACTGTGGAGCTCTAAAATCCTCAATAGCATAAACTTCCTATCTTCCAGATGCCTGACTCTAAACCCAGAGTTCCTCATGCCCAAATTAATACAAATATACAGCAAAATCCAAACAATTCCAATCAATAACCTTCCTTACAAAGTCTCACACATATTCCAGTCGCCTCCATGAAACACTTAAAATACATATGAAGTAGGACTGAAGAGGCTGGATACCACAGGAATTTTCAGAAAGCAGGTTTATTGGATGTTGCCAATCAGTCCAGAGTGTGGCTCATGCCTGAAATATTCTAGGGACAGATAATTTCAAAATATTTTGAATTTATGTCCCATGGGGGAAAAGGGCTTGAAGATTCACTTGACAAGTGTTTTTCATTCCATTCTCTAGGCCAGACAGAGGTTTCACACATATTTACCAAAAAAAAAAATTGGCATTTACAAGAAAGAGGAAGCTACCAACCACAGTAATCTTTGCATACTTGCTGCTGATCTGACAAGAGAAGAAGCTTAATTATGGCAAGGGTCTTTTGGTTGAGAGTATCTGGTGTGCTTCAGATACACATATCTTCAGACCACACATCAATCAGTATCACCCAAAAAGCAATCACACAAACACTCCCTAAGTAACTGAATGGAGCAAACAAATTACTTATTAACATGACAACAATTTGTATTCTTAAAAAAAAAAACTTTACAATCACCTCTATGTTGCAAACATGCACACACACAGGATGCCTCAGAATATGAAGTTCAACAACAAATCTCAGATGTACAGACACTGGTAACTCCTCCTACATACTCATAAAAGACACCCCTCCATTCCCAAGAATAACATGATCATCTCAAAGCCCTAAACAAGAAAATACACAGCAGTCCACTTGAGACATTATCAACAGAATCAATACACATCTATGTGCCACATATACATAATTCCAAACACCCCAACATACCCCATGATTCCATTCTCTCCAAATCTCTGAACACCAAAGATTATGTCCCTAAATTCTGACCTAGACATCATGAACATACACATACATTCTAAAATCTGAAAATGCACAGATCCAACACATAATAGTAAGACAACATCCTAACTCCTCTCAAATGCATTCACAATAGTCATGTTCACAATAGTCCACAATGCCAACAACACCTACAGATGCACCACTAAAACCCTAAACACATGTCCTGCCAGAAAGGTACTCAGCCAACAATGACCAAAGAAATCACTCAGAAAATATTTACACACGACAACCAAACAGTCCCACACAGGAGAATTTATGGTGTCTTGTTTCATATCCTTTCCATACCTATACACATGAAACACATAAAAGCACAAAGTCCTGGTGCTAGAGAAAAAAGTTCTTGTGTTTTCTCTCTCTCTCTCTGTCTCTCTCTCTCTCTCTGTCTCTCCTTCTCTCTCTTTCTCACACACACACACACACACACACACACACACACACACATAAACAAACACACACACACACACACATACAGAACATTACATACATAATCTGAACACTGACACACCCAGTTCAAGGATATTATCTTGTGGGCCCGGCCCACAGAGGTAGAGGGGTGAAGATGCAGATTTCAGGCACATACCTTGCTCTTGAAAATGTAAGAAAATATAAAAGTGCAAAGGAAAGAGCACATTCCCTCCCATAAAACTGAAAGGTACTTGCCAGCCACTCAATAACTCCTCAATATAGAGAAAACTCTTCAAATAATAAGAGAGTACTCTCAGATAATCCTTCTGGAGATGAAGGTACTCTGGGACATTTAAGGGGTTTCTAAAAGAGAGAATCACCCCAAATAGATTCTTTTGAGTATCCACCATCAGCCGAGATGGATAGCTTCTAGCTAGAAAGCCAGACCATTGTGCAATGTGTGTTCCAATGCCAGGGCTTGACTTGTTCACCTGGGCTCCCCCCTAAGACACATCACCTCCAATTTATGAGTGGGGTCTGCAGTGTTCTCACACAAGAGGCCTTTGGCATCCTTACATGTCCAAATTATAATCTGAAGATATTACTGGCATGTTTGTTGGTCAAAAAATTAGTGAGTAAATTGTCAGCTTTTCTGTGTTACCTTCAGACAGAAGAGGTGAATCTGGTTAGAGGAAGGTCTGGGGCCTCTAATGTTTTGGACAGCAGCTGTCCTAATCACTTTCCAAACCTGTGATAATATACCTGAGATCACCACATTCAAAGGAGCAGAGATTTATTTTGGCTCATGGTTTCAGAGATTAGAGTCCATGGTCACTTGGCCCTCTTACCTATGGACCTATAGCAAAACAGAACATCTGGCCAAGAGTGTATGGCATAGGAAAACTGACCACCTCATGGCTGCTAGGATGCAGAGAGAGACAGAGACAGAAGTGCATTAGGGTCCCAGTACCCCATCAGTGGCACATTCTCAATGAGGTAATTTTAATCAAATGGGCCCCAATTTCCACAAGCTTCCAACACCTCTCAATAATGACTTCAGCTGGGAACCAGATGTTTAAGAGGTGAGCCTTTGAGGAACACCAAATGTTAATGCCAGAACATCTATCCCTTGTCCCCAAAAGCTCATGTCTGTCTCACAGCAATAAATAATTAAAAATAAATAAATAAACAAGCATTTGGACTCCAAGAGTCCACAAATATCAACAGTGCATTCTCAATAGTTTTTGCCCAAAGTCTCTTCTGAGACTCAAGGGAACATAGTGACGCTGAACCCTGAATTGAACGTTTTTTTTTTTTTTTTCTGCCATTCTCTTCTTTTTAATTTATGAGTATAGCTTTCTTTTCTCCCCACACCCTCAACCCTATCTTAATGACTAACCATAGAGTCAGTAAAAAACACGAAAGTCAGTTAAAAGGGCCCTTGCACTGGGCACTCCACCTTTCTATGTCACAGGAAATGTCCAAATTAAAAGGTATTGGCAGAAGTGTACAGAAGACACTGACTAGGAGGGAAGCCAGACACACACACCTTCAGAATTGCAAGCATATAAAAAATCACATTATCTTAGATTCACAGGTCTGGGATGTGTCAGGGTCCACTGGACCCAGATATAACCCACAGAATCCCAACTACTTTAAATAACAGTTTTTTAAAAGAGAGAGAGAGAGAGAGAAAGAGAGAGAGAGAGAGAGAGAGAGAGAGAGAGAGAGAGAGAGAGAGAGAGAATTTTCTAATATTTATTTATTAGTGTTGGGCAGACACAACATCTTTATTTTTATGTGGTGCTGAGGATCAAACCTAGCACTGCACACATGCCAGGCGAGTGCGCTACAACTTGAGCCACATCCCCAGCTCCTTAGTGACATCTATTTTTAGTATTCCATCAATATTTATTGATTTATATATGGTTCTAAGAATTGACCACTGTGCCTCACACATACCAGGCACTCTCTCTACCACTGAGCCATGACTCCAGACCCCTCTAAAAAACACTCTGTCAACACCAGTAAACTGTGCTTGTGTCCACCTGCCCAAGACTGCGAGAACAATTCCACATAACACACTGTATACACTTTCACTCAGCAGTACTAAGCAAGATAAAACCAGGAGCTAGCCATTCATCTCTGAAATGCTGAATTGTTGCCAATGAAACCTTTTCCTCTCCCACCTCTCTGTCTCTTCAGTTACTGACTTTCTTGCGTGGAAGCAAAGCAGAAGAATCAAACCTTTTGTAGCTGCATTGGCTGCAATCCTCATTAATAATCAAAAAAAAAATGTTAACACATTTCAAAGATACATCTACGCAGGGGAAACACAACTAACCCAGAGGGAAGAAGAGGACAGTAGTAAGGAGGAAACTGAAAAAGCACAGCAGGCACACGTTAAGTCTAGTGCTCCATTAAGTCTAGTGCTCCAGGTGTGAAACTAGGGCACCTGATGGTGTAATATGGGTCCCTAGAACTTGAGCATCCTTACCCCTCCAGCTTGGTCTGATGTGGGACCACTCCCTAGAGCTTCTGTGCTCACTGACTTTCACTTACCTGAGCAGGTGTTCATAGGCCTGCCACTGCTAACCTCCACCACAACACTGGCTCCACTCTCATAGTTTGATAAATCACTGTTTCTGGGGTTACTGGGTTGCACTCTGAATGTGATATGCACATCCTGGTCACCAGCGTTTCCTCTGAAGTATGAATGCAAACCTTCACAACCCCTCAACTCTTCACTCTGTAAGCCTGATAACCAGCATCACATGGACAAAAACAAGGTCAGCTGAGAATGAGGACAGTAGCCAGACCCACCTAGACCATGGCCTCTGTGAGCCCATATGATGTTAGTTACACAGCAAAATGAATCTGGACATAGGATTCTGAGGCTGCCTTTTGTATGCAGGGCACCCTGATAATCTCTCCACATGTCATTGAGCCTGCTAAGGGTGGTGTCCTTCCCATTCCTGAGATGCCTAAAGGTGGCTTCTGTGTAATGGAACTAATCTCTTTACCAACCACACCATTTTTGGCCCCAACATTACAAAGTTTTCTTTTCTGGAAAACCTGCAAGTATTTTAAATCTTTCTACCCTGGCTTTTGCTCCTGATCCCCATGGTATATAAGTTTGAAAGCAGCTAGAAATACCCAGGTCATATCTCAAATGCTGTACTGCCTTTAATATTCCCTGCTGGATAAATTAGTCTGTGTTTTTAGTTGCCTTTTACATCACTGTGACCAAAAAAAATCTAACAACAACAATTAGAGCAGGACAAGTTTATGTAGCTCATAGTTTCAGGTCTCACTCCACTGACCACCAACTGCATAGCTCTGGGGCCAACGTGAGGCAGAACATAGTGGGGGAAGTGTAGGGAGTCGGAAAGCAGCTCAGCATATGGCAATGAGGAAGCAGAGAGAGAGAAATCTGCTCACCAGGGACAAACTATAACCCTAGATCCGTTTCCTCCACTTGATCCTCCTCTTTGTCCTCAGCCTGGGTGGGCTTATCTATCTGACTGTGGGTGACTGGGAAGGCGAGAATAGGCCGATGGCGTGGCTTAACCTTTTTATTAGACCGCCTTGGGCCAGCTCGGGTTGACTCTGTGCCTAAGGCTAATGAGCGGAGCTCAGAGTCAAGAGATCTTGATTCTTTTAGAAGTTGGATGTGTTCCCGTCTCTGTTGGAGAGACTTGCGCAAGGGAGCCAGGTTAGGCAAGGTAAGTGGAGAAAAAATATCTGATGGGGCAGTTGGCCCCTAAAGGGCCAGAGCACAAAAGGCAGGAAGGATATAGGAGGGAGGTGGATGTGTAAGTCCTATAGGCTGTGGCAGGGTCCTGAGAGGTGGCGGGTCTTCTGAATGATAGCGAGCTGCTTCCTTCTCCAAGGTAGCCTCCTCCCCAGGGGTCAATTTGTCTCTGGGATTTGAAACTGGATAAAGGCGGTTGGTAGCTGTTGGAGCCTTATTCATTAGGGTGGGATTTTGAGGGGGTTCAGGAAGGTTCCCAGGGTCCTAGGGAGACTGAGAAGGATATATGTCTATACTAACTAAAGGGCATGCCGAGGGGGGATGAGAGAGATGAGAGGTCTTTTGCATAGCCTCTTCCCCAATCCTGACAAGTTTTAAGGTACCATTGTCAAAGGTAAACTTTTAAGAATTTCATTAATTAAGTTCCAGTAAGAAAAGGTGGCAACAGGCACCTTTTCTGGGCCAAAGGATTCATAATAATCTTTTAAACAGTCTCCTACTCTAAGCCATCTTTTACCATCAATGGTCGCTTCAAGGGAAAACCATGGACACAATTCTCCTATGTATGAAAAGAATAATTTTAAGTCCTTTTTCTTAACACATGCCACCCGTGTCTTGAGGGCCTCCTTGAGGCCTGACAAAAACAAATCATGTGACAAAACTGCTTGTCCCATGGTGGGTCACTCACTGTGCGTCGTCCCCACTTTCCTCCTGGATCTGTCTCTCGGTCGTGTCTGCCAAGGCGATCGCAAGCTCCGCTTGGTCATGTGTCCCTGGAGGATGGTGTTCCTTCTCAGTCAAAGGCTCGAGCCCCAATCTTTGGGCGCCAAATGTTCTGACCCACAGGACACATCAATGTGGGTGGTGAACCTAGGTGGGGAGAAATGAAGGGACAAGAGACACGAAGGATGAAAGCAAGACAGTAGTTCTGATCAAGCTGCAAACTTTTATTGTTCACACAGGGGTATTTATATGCTGGGGATGGGGAAGCTCTCTAATCAGCAATTGCTGGATGTAGGTGGTAAAACTGGCAGCTGCAAGATGTCTGATGTTCCTTATAGCCACAGGATGTTTCAGGGAGATAAGTAGCTGCAGGATGTCTCCCAGGCAGGATGTCACCCAGGGGGCTGTTTCTTGTAAATGTCAGGCTATTCTTTGAAGGAGAATTTCCTTCTAGCCCCTGACACCATACCTCCCAGAAAAAGAAAATGAATTAACAGAGAAGAGTTCACACTGATCCTCACTGAAGTTCCCCACCCCACTCCACCCACAACATCCAAAAATGGCCTTAATAGTCATTGCAGCCACGTTGATGCAGCACCTCCTATGTGCTAGGGTCTGCTTTGCATTAAAAAACTCCAGGATACACACCAGTATCTCCATTTAAGAAAGAAACTGAGGCACAGAGAGATTTATTAACTTACCCATGATCACACAGCTCAAGAGAGGCCCAGAGGGGTTTTAAACCCGGGACAATTGGTTTTACTCCAGACCCCTCAAACCAAAGATGCAGTAAGTGGGAGGAGAACATCAGACATATGATCCACCTATGGCAGGAGGTGACTTGGGTGAGTGGAGCCTTCTGTGACACAGACAGTGTACCCCCTCAGGGGCTGCCTCACCTGGTCCTGAGAGGCCCACTCAGCCCGGGGGAGAAGAGAGCCCCCTCCCAGCCTTTTGGTTTAAGAGAATGTTCACTTACCTGAGTTGCAAGGTCCCCACTGCTCTGAGGAGGCGGGGCCACGTCATGTCAGAGATCCTTAGAAGTGACCTCATTTAAAGAAATAAGCCTGTGGCCAATTGTCCGAGATTGATTAAGTCAGGGGCCAGCACAGGGAGCCAGCAGAGGGGACACCATTGTAGAGATGACCCAGAGCAGGGTCCAAGGGCCTGGGGCATGGCCTGATCATGGCCCGGTGGCTCCCAGCTGACATGCTTCCTGCCCGGGAGATCCTGGAGACTGCCTTCATGGTGATTTTCAGGTGCATGCGTGGGAGGCCCTGCTTGCTCCAGCCTCAGGGTAGGACAGAAAAGATTTCAGGCCTCATCAGACTATGGGCATGAGCTGGATGGTGGCCAGCAGAAGAAGACATCAAGGGCCTCCGTCTCACAGCAGTTTATGCATTGTTTGTTGAGCCCCTACCATGCATCATATGGATGTAGCTGGAAAGTGGATTTTTAGCATGTGTAAAGGACCTGAGGCAGCAGTGGGCTTGGTACATTTGAGGCTGTGTGGGGAGTTGAGGCTGGCCTGAGCCAGGATATGCCTGGGGATAGCTGCACCAGATGAGGCAGTTTAGGAACTGATTGACTTCTTTCCCTTGTGTTCCACCTGTCGAACAAGCAAGGCATAGAGATGAAGATCTTTCACATGACAGATGAAGAGTCTGAAGGTCAGAGTGGTAAAGGCATTTTCAGGTCCCGAAGGTAATACATGGCAGAGTTGGAATTCTCACCGAGGTCTGCTTCTAGAGCAGTTTACGTGTCCCTTCTAGCATGACTTTCTGACAAGTCCAGACGCACCCAAACTTAACCTCCTGTATCTGGTTTGGAGAGTCTCAGGTACATGAGTCATATAAGGCCCTGATAAGTCCTTCTGCAAAAGAAGTTTCTAATATTTCTTTAACCCAGCACTTGCAACGTTCATTTAAACATAAGATCCTTATAAGTGTGACTAGAATGAAGACATTTCAGAAGTGACCTTGGGAGACACTGGTCTTGGTAACCCACAGAAGTCTCAATTAGTCTTTCTGATCTTGGGGAAGAGAATTATGGGTATATTTTCTAGACTCAGTAAGATGGTGAAGGGATGGAGAGAGATTCAAAGGACTAAGGGGGGTATTTCAGAGCGGGAAGGAATCCCTAGGAGGACCCTAAGGGGGACTCTGGAGAGATTTCCTCCCTCACTTCAGAGAACAGAACCAGGGCCCGTGAGGGTAGGAAAGGGGTTGGAGACTGTACCTGAGGTGGGCCATCTTGGTCGGGAGTGAGCTCCCCACCACCAGCAGTGTGCAATTAGAAACTGTTGCATTAACCTACCAGCAGAACAGGCCCAGTGGCCCGCCATCCCCCCGATTGGGGAAGGGGCAGAGTCGCCTCCAGTGCCTGCTAGGTAGACAGACCTGTAACCAACAGACAGAACAGGCCTAACGGCCCACGGAGGGACAGAGCCGCTGCTCGCGCCTGCAAGGTAGGAGGACCTGTGACCACCGAAAGAACAGGCCCACCGAAAGTACAGGCCCAGCGGCCTGCTGGTGTGGTAGGCATATTGCCCCGATTGGAGGAGGGGCAGAACAACCGCCAAAGCCTGCGAGGGAGACTTTGCAACTATACAGAGCAATATAAATATATAGGGGAAAAAATCAATAACACAACAGTTTCACCAAGCAGAAAGAAACGTGATCAGTATGAAAAGACAAAGAAAGAAAGGACCACAAGCAATGCAGGTCAACTCAACTTTAGAAGAGGTAATATCTGCAGCAGATGGAATGTCAGATAAAGAATTCAGTATATACATGCTTCAGATGATCTGGAGTCTCAAGGAAGACATTAGACATCAAAATCAGACAATGAAAGACCACTTCGACCACTTCTACGATGAATTACATAAACAAATCCAAGAAGCAAAAGATCAATTATACAGGGAGATAGAGGTTATAAAAAACAAACAAACAGAAATCTTAGAAATGCAGGAAGCAATAAACCAACTTAAAAACTCAATTGAGAATACTACCAGCAGAGTAGAACACTTAGAAGATAGAACATCAGACAATGAAGACAAAGTATTTCAATTGGAGAAGAACATTGACAGCTCAGCAAAACTGTTAAGAAACCATGAGCAGATCATTCAAGAAATATGGGATAACATAAAAAGACCAAACTTAAGAGTCATTGGGATACAGGAAGGTATAGAGGTCCAAACCAAAGGAATGTGCAATCTATTCAATGAAATAATACGAGAAAACTTCCCAGACTTGAAGAATGAGACAGAATCCCA
The DNA here is from genome assembly GCF_048772815.1 of Callospermophilus lateralis. Lineage (NCBI taxonomy): Eukaryota > Metazoa > Chordata > Mammalia > Rodentia > Sciuridae > Callospermophilus > Callospermophilus lateralis. The sequence goes on from NW_027512570.1 coordinate 189,050, forward strand.
AATCCTAGAAGCCTACAGGACGCCGAATGTGCAAAATCATGAGAGATCCACACTTAGACACTAAAATATATTCATTTATTAAAAAATAATATATTGTCTCATTTAAATCTATTCTTTAAGATACAGAAAGACGGAATACAAAGAGTGATTATGAAAGTAAAACAAAATATTTAGAAGTGGAAAACTAAATATACAAATGAAGAAAGAAGTCTTAATGCACTAGAGAATCCACACTAAAAATAAGAAAAGTAGTGAATGCATGATAAGACAGTGAGGAATGACAGATTATGTATCCTCTGATAAATCTCTGAAAACTTACTTTCTTGGGATAAAGATAACATATGAAACTATTTCTCACAAGTTTAGACACGATTTTGTAATTACTTATTCATGAAAGTTTATTAAACAATATCAATTCTAGATACTTCCTGAAATTTTTCTCCAAGTCGATTAAATCTAATATATATTTTAGAATATGTATGTGTATGTGCACTATAGAACACTATGTATAAATTTATATATGTTTTATCTAAGGTTAAGTTTTATATGTATGTGAAATAATTTGATTCTTTTATATTTTTCTAAATTTAATGGTAAATAAAATATTTTTGTAGAAAATATAATGTGAGTGATATGTTTATTTTAAAGTGTCTGAATTTTTTTTACATAACTGGCTTTTTAAAGCCAGTCATTTCTATATTTTAAATAAAAGGTGTGTTTGAGGGGGCTGGGGATACGTCTCAAGCAGTAGTGTGCTCACCTGGCATGTGCACGGCCCTGAGTTCGATCCTCAGCACCATGTACAAATAAAGATGTATCCACCAAAAACTAAAAAAAATATATATAAAAATCTCTCTCTCTCTCTCTCTCTCTCTCTCTCTCTCTCTCTCTCTCTCCCTCTCTCTGTCTCTCTCTCTAAAAAAAAGATGTGTTTGAATAAAAGCATTTTAAGAAAGCCTCCACTCAATGATGAATAAAATTCCCTATTAAAGAGTATTGACCATTTTTATTTTTTTTAGTAAAAAATGTTTCCCATAAAAAGAAGAAATGGATGTTAGCCCATCACAGTACGCTAAATCACCTTTCATAAAAACCTGTGGCAGGGATGCTAAGAAGATTGTATTTCAAAGCACAGTGGATCTCAAACATCAAATAAAATTCTAGGCTTCATGAAATCAAAAGAAAAGATTTTACCAGCATTTTCTATTTACCACAGAGCCTTCTCTCAAAGAAGTAGGCAGTCCTATGCTAAGTATTTAATAGCATACCCTTGGTGTCAACATTTCCTATTCTTCTATAACAATCACTGGAGGTCCAGATTTCCCCTCACAGTCAGAATTCTATTTTCTTCTATAGGGTATGCTCACAAAGCAAAACAAATAGGATTTCATGGAAAAGGACTTTTTAACTTATATTTTCCTTACTCTTTTTTCTGGAAACAAACAGAAGGCATCTGTCTTCAAAATTGCTTTCACCATAGTTTACTACAATTTTCTAATCCCAATATTGGACTGCAGGAATCTCTTTTTTGGGAACCAGTGTTGAGGGTCTTCTGCTGCCAAACAGAGGCCTCACAAGCCATGCGGAATGTGGATGATCCATGTCATGTCTTGTGAACTGCATGGCTTACACATTTGCTTTCCAAAAGAGTTAACCTGATGTGATCTAAAAGGTCCTGTATTATATAAAATATGATTTTCTTTGAAATTGGCTATCTTTATTCAGCTCAGCTTGTGCGCTGCTCCTAATGGTCTCTCCATTAATATCAGTGAAACACAAAATAGCAGTGGGCCTCAACCAATATTTCTCATCTGTTTCAATACAAACATTCTTCAGGACTACTTCAGCATTCTTTGTATAAAAAGCCCAACCATCTTAAATAGGTTAATATACCAGTGGATTATAACGCCCAATTCTTATAGCTTTATGACTCTAATTAGCTTAAATGGTTATGTGTGTATGTGAGTGGTTGTACCTGTGTCATTTAGGGTTAAGAATGTTACATTTTTGTAATCAGGGTATTTCTAGTTCCACTCAATCTTGGGGAAGTTCAAAGAGATTTTTATGCACACATGCCATCCAGCCACAGAGACCTGTGAACATCTCTTGCTGAGGCACATACATGGAAAGATGCACACTCATTAAAACCCTTTTCACCACAGATATCATTAAAACACCTCACATTTAGAAACAGGTGCATGACCCACAACTCACTGCCATCCCAACAAAAACACAGATGCATAAATCACCTTTATCCCTGCTTTCCCCGAATACACACACCACCACTTCCTTTCTAAGAAAATATATACATACCCACAAATACACCTGCCTGTTATCACCCAGGTATTGACGGTCATGCAATTATAATGTATACTTTCCAAATGCAGGCTTATACATTCCTATATACTCTACACTTCCTGAAGGCATGCACATGATATAACCAAACACTGAGTATGCATTCACACAGAAATACAACATACAGCCCCCCTACACACACACACACACACACACACACACACACACACAAAATAAACCCTATTTGTTATCAGAAGTCACATAAACAAAACCATAAGTACGCTGGAAAATCTCACAGACTTAATCCTCTCATGAGAAATACAATATACACAACACCTTGCTTCTGTCTCTTCTTGCTTTACACAGAATTTAAAATACACTGCAGAGCAGATAGGCTTAACTGAACTTTCCAACAAAAACCAAAAGACGACAAATTCTTCACAACAGTACCAACAACATTCTCCAGAATAGACAACAGATTAAGTCATAAAACAAACCTTAACAAATTTTAAAAGCTAAAAATCATTTGAAATAACTTTTTTTCTGAACACAATGTAATAAAACTGGAAACCTACAACAGGTGGAACTTCAGAAACATCCTGCATATCTGCGATTATAACAAAAAGCTCTCAAATAGCAGGGTCAATGACAAACAGAATGGAAATTTTTAAAGATTCTTGAGAAAAATGATAGAAACACAAAATAAAATCCCTATATCATAGAGCAGAGGCAATTTTAAGATTAGATCAGTACATACCTATATCAAAAAAGAAAACAACCAAGAATTCCTCTTCAAGGAGGTAGAAAATCAAGAACATGCCTGACCCAAAGCTAGTAGAAGAAAAAATACTAAACATCAGAGAAGAGGTAAATAAAATAAAGATTAAATATTATTTTAAAAATATCAACAACAGAAAGAATTTACTTACTTACTTACTTACTTACTTACTTATCCCTAGGATTGAACTCAGAAGCAACCACTAACTGAGAGATGTCTCCACACCTAGTTTGTTTTTTATTGAGAGACAGGGTCCCATAGAGTGGCTCACTGCCTTACTTTTTTTGAGGCTGTCTTTGAACTTGCCTTCCTCTTGCCCCTCCTTGAGGATCTAAACTGTTCATGTCAATGGTTAAGAGTACAGCTTTGCCATTGAACTCACTTAAGCAGTGGGAAGATCATGATGCTGTATAATATGAGCATTCCCAGACGTGATACGTACGGACATCTTCGCATTGGGTTTGTCCACAGAAAGCATGAGACTCACCTTTCAGGACTCTGCTTGGTGCATGTTTTGGCTTCTTCGCTTTTTTGGTGGAGGTTTTCTGTTGGAGACTAAACCCAGAACATCATGCATGCTCAGCAAGTGCTTCCCCATGGAGCTGTGCCCCCAGCCCACCTTGGCCTTTCTTGGTGATCAGAGAAAGTGTCTGTTGGACTCTATTTTTAATGACTTACTGGGAAACTTCATGTCCTCTGATTCTACCTCTTCTTCAGGTCCAGTTGAAGGCAAAGGTGCTGTGGCGAGCCATCCCCCTTTTCATCTTCTTAGTCTGCTGTCAGGTCAATCCGGTCTCCTGTGCTGTTGTTGGGGAAAGGGGGAGGGGGGGAACCATGTGCCACTCCTTTGGTTTCTACTTGTTTCCAGATCCTTTGTTTGGTATTATGGCCTCAGATTCTGTGGACCGTTTCTACTGGATGTGAGGGATTCTGGCCTCCAACAGCGGGAGGCTTCGACTCACTGTGCCTCTTTTCTGCTGGACCAGCACCATTTAGTTAAACTACAGCCTTTCTGTGGAGCTCAGAGAATGGGCAGCTCTGTGGCCTGGAAAGTCTGCATGTGCCATGTCAAATAGCATGATCAACGGTGCATTCAGCCTGGGAAACACCATCTTCTTAAGAGTTGCGTTTGAATGCAATACAAAACCTGGAAGAGCAAGAGAAGTCTCTGCTTGAGAATTTCTGAAAACTTAAAAAAACTAGAGTGTTTGAAATCCCTGAAATGAGATGGTGAGTCCATATAGAATACTCTCCAGAACTCTCTATTGGTTTCTCAGCTGCATCTTTTTCATATCTACAGGTGAAACATATGGATCAAAACCATGAGTGACAGTGGAGGGTCAAATCTCTTCAGTCACCTGTGTGTCTAGAAATGATTTTCTTGTGTATGTTGATGGTGCATTTGATGAACACGGTTTAAAAATGGGGTTCCAAAGAGGTTCCAGTCACTCAGAATCAGAGCTCATCTGAACATGATGGAAAGAGAAGGTTGATTCCCAACTAGATTCAAATGTGCCAGCCCCATCTGCAGACTCAGGAAATGATTGGAATGTTCTCCAGTTTTATGAACTGATGAAGGACGGGCCTCTCTGTCCAGCCAGAATGGATCTGTCCATGGGGATGGGAATGCAGTAGGCTCTTGAGGGGTACGTGACTTTCCAAACAGAATGACATGGGGTCTGGTGGGCTCGACAGAGAAACTGAGTTGTGTTCTTATCTTTGGTTTTGGGGGGTTATGCTATAATTGCTGCCAGCAACCTGAAGCCCATCCAATGTGGAAAAGGTGTCTCATTCAATTGTGTAGGTTCATTTTATTAAATAATGTCTTGCTTTCTTGAGCTCACAGAGGCTTTGTGGCTGCCCGTTTCCTTAGGCACACTCATGGAGCTCGGTATCTCTGCAATGGCCAACTTGGGCCTCATCATGCAGCTCTTGGCTTGCACCAAGATGATTGAAGTGGGTGACACCCCAAAAGACCAAGCCCTCTTCAACGTGAGCCCAGAACTTTAAGAAAGATCATGGGTAAATTTCTGGTGTCCAGTTGAGAATTTGAATTGGCTCTAAAATTGGGGCATTAAAACTGCCCAGTTTGGCCTGTGTGCTTTGCCTGCCGACCCTGTAGGTGCTCCATGGCCTGTTAGTGAGAGAGCACTTCTGGGTGGTGCTGGGTATGGGGGAAGGCCAGGCAGGGCAGGGGAGGGCCGGAATGCCCCAGAGGATGGACTTGAAGGATCAGTGCATGGAGGTCACCCCTTCACCAGCCATGATTTCCATACCTCACGAAGGAGGTGACATCTACTTCAGAGCTGTCATAAGAATTCAATCAAAGCCAGATCCTGTGGAGTATGCCTCTAATTACAGCAGCTTTGGAGGCTGAGGCAGAAGGATCACTATTTGGAGGTCAACCTCAGCAACTTAGTGAGGCCCTAAGCACCTCAGTGAGACACTGTTTCTAAATAAAATAAAAAATGGCTGGGGATGAGACTCAGAAGTGAAGCACGTCTGCTCAGTCCTCAGTATAAAAAAAAAAAGAGGATTAAATTAAATAATCACTCTCACAGTGCCTAACACATGGTAGTTATTTAGCAAGTGCTATTTTTCTTCTGTATTTAAAAGGATTTAATGAGCAAAAAGGTGATCCTCTCAGTCCAGCTCTGCTGTTGATTAGATTTTTTGATGTGGAAGAAATTTAGATAATAGTTCTGGAGTCTCAGTTTCTACATGCTGTTAAACTAGGTTAAGAGTATTGGCTGTATCAAATGATAGGCAGCCCCAATAATGGGGTCCAGCCTCAGAGTCAGCCAAGCCTAGCCTCTGTTAACTGGAATGTGCTACTTAGAAAACAATATTTACAATTTTCTACTCTGCCATCTTCCATACAGCATGTCTTTGAGATCTTAAGTTAGTAGGTTAAATAATTCAGTGAGAAATCCATCTAACTTAAATTGTGAGTTTCAGACACAAATCAAGATTGTAGAATATTTTTATGTATTAATGCATTAATCATTAATGAATTAAGTAATGCATTATTAAATATTAAGTAATGCATTTATTATTCAATGCCTTAAATTAATGCATTATCCTTCTAAGGCACTAATAAGTGGTTTTATTTTTTAAATTTTTATTTTTGACATTTTATAATATACTTGGCTTAGTGCAGTGGTGAGCACCTCTAATTCCAGCAGTTGGGGAGGTTGATCCTGGAGCATTGTGAGTCAAAGCCAACCTCAGCAACAGCGAAGCCCTAAGCAGCTCAGTGAGACTCTGTCTCTAAATAAAACCAAAATAGGGCTGGGGATGAGGTTCTGTGGTTGAGTGACCCTGAGTACAATCCCTAGTACCAAAATCAAAACAAACAAACAAAAAATTTGCATTATTTTTCTAAAGCCCAAATTGGGTGTTTTTTCTCTTTCTCTTTGTTTTTAATATTTTTTTATGCAGACCTGATAATGGAACTAAGTGCCTCTACCACTGAGCTACAGCCTCAGAAGTTTTCTCCTTACCGTTGACAATTTTTTAAAAATGTTTTTCCACATTAAGAATTCAAGATCATTTTTTAAAAAAAGAATTTAGGATGACTGGTCTGAAGTTTAGTAAAGCACTTGCCTATGGGCAGTGTCAGTATTTGTCATCTATATTCCTGCCACACTCTGCTCAAGATTTTCTTTGGACCCTAGTGTTTGGCATGATTGTCACCATCGGCCAGTCCATTATGGATGTGATGATAGGCATGGACAGGGACCCCCTCAAAGATGGGTTCTGGGATCTGCCTTCTGATCACCACTCAGGTGAACCCCCACTCTCACCCCGCTTCCTGAGTGACCCTGTTGTCCCACTTCCTCCTCAGCAGTACTCAGCCAGACCTGGGGCCAGGCCAGGCTCAGGGCTGGGCTCAAGGCTAAACACTGGCCTGAGCAGGGTAAGACCCCGGGTTGGAGGCTGGTCACTGCCCAAAAAGAAATCATTCAAATAAAGACACTGCGCCCATCTACAACGAGAAATACTGAAATCAATAAAGGCAGGCTGTCCACCTGCAAACCCAAAAACAATTAAGAAACAAAAAAAAAAAATATTGGGGCTGGGGCTCAGTGGCAGAGGTTCACCTGGCATGTACAAGGCCTTGGGCTCGATCCTCAGCACCCCATAAAAATAAAAAAAAGATGTTGTGTCCACCTCCAACTAAAAAATAGATTTAAAAAAAATAGAGAATTGAAAGACCCTGGCTTTGGCTTCTGAATTTTCATGAGGCAGATTGAGGAAGGGTCTTTTATTTGGACCTCATAGCAGAGAGCCCTGTCATTGAAGATGGAAGGAACCAGGGCACTGGGGCCAGTAACACAGAGTTCACTTCTATTAATTAATTTATTTTAATTCCGCAGTTCTTTGTGGCAGGCTTGATCGTCTTCCATTTGCATGAGCTTCATTATAAAGGGCACGGCCTGGGCTCTGGCTTTTCCCTCTCCATCTCAAGCAACATTTGTGAAACCATCCTGGGGAAGGCCTTCAACCCCACCACCATCAACACCGACCAAGGTAAGTGCCCTGCCTCCCGTTGGGCACATCTGCTGGAAGTTTTCATGTATGCAGAGTATTCCTCTAGGGGAAAATAACTGTTTCAGAATCATTTCTTCTGAATTTTCAGTGTGCAAATGTTTAAAATTATAGCTGAGTGCAGAAGCTCAAGCCTATCATTCCAGCAGCTCAGGAGGCCGAGGCAGGATGATCACAAGCTGGAGGCCAGCCTCAGCAACTTAGTGAGGCCCTGTCTCTAAATAAAATATAAAAGTAGCTGGGGACAGGGCTCAGGGGTTAAGTGGTCCTGGGTTAAATCCCTAGTACCAAATAATAATAATAATAATAATAATTATAATTATTATTATTATTATTATTATTATTATTATAACAATGACAACAACAACACTTACAATCAAAATGATATCTAAACTTTCATGTCTTATAAGAATATTTGAAGGACAGTTAGCATGCCACAGAGTAATCCTGCCTCAAATTTCTTAGCAGGAACCTGCACTGAAAAGATAAAGAAGTGTTGATTTTAGTCTATTGTCTTCTGGTGGACATTTCAGTTCTTTCTCAGTCACAGTTAGCATCGAAGTGAATATCCTTGGGCAATCATCTGCACATATTTTAGCAGTTGTTCTTAGCGAATAAGATTCTAAACATAAAATTTCTACACCAAACCACTTGTTCAGGCAAGGAGCAGTTAGTTCAATGATTACAAGTTCAAGGACAGCCTTAGCAAATAAGTGAGACCCTGTCTCAAAACAGTCATGAGTAGAATGACTGTTCCTGGGTTCAACCCACAGTATTGCCATTTTGGGGAGGAAGGCACTGGGGATTGAACTCATGGACAGTTAACCCCTGAGCCCCGTCCCCAACCCTCTTTTGTATTTTATTCAGAGACAGGGTCTCGCTGAGTTGCTTAGAGCCCCAATTTGGCTGACATTAGCCTCCAATTTGCAATCCTCCTGCCTTAGCCTCCAGAGCCACTGGGATTGCATGCATGCACCATGACACCTGGCTTACAAATCTTAATAAAATAAAAATTGAAAAACATGTGAAACTTCTTAGAAGAGGGAAATTGACTTTTTTTTCTTTTCTTTTTCTTTTGGCCTCTGATCCCTGAATCTGTTTTTTGCTGGGAAGTCTCTCATGGAAAATATTTGTGTGCATTTTTTGTGTTTTTTTGGAATTGACTGTGGAGCTGGTTCTTGGCTTTCAGTGCCATGACATCAAATTGAGGAAACTTCAGATGAGTCCCTGCAGGGTGCCTGAGAGATTCCATGGGAAAGACTGGACCCCAGGTAGGAGTGTCGGTGACACTTACAGAAGAGTAGGCAAAGGTGACACGAGACTCTTCCTAGAATTTCAGAAAATCTAAGGTGAATTGGGGATCTGAGGCAAAGCAGCTGGGCCCCAGCTGTGGATGTGGCAGTGAAATCTGGGTAGGAGTTTAGGAGTCTGCCAAGACCTCCTGGCTTTGGCAGGGGGCTGCCTTCAAAAAGAGTGGGAGCAGTGGTGACCACAGGGGACCAGTCAGTGAAGGCTTGGGCCATGGCAGCCAGCCAGAGGATCACTTTGCTCTGGAGCAGGATGGTGATTGAGGGGACAGTTTTGAAGGAATGATTTGCTGTCCCTTGGAGAAAGGCTGAGAAAATGTCTGGCAAGGTGGCAAAGCCATTCAGCCTGAGTCAGCCAGTGTGACATCAGAGTGAGGGCCTTAGGACTTAGGGAGAGATGAAGGCCACAGACAACTGAGACATGGAGGTGGCTGCCTTGGCCACCTCTGGTACCTCGTTGGGGCAGAGATCTTACCTGGGGGGCTTTGAGTGGTCCTGTAAGTAGCCAAAATGGTGGAGCCACGGGGACAGCCCCAGGACGGGCAAGAGGATGGTGGAGCAGGCTCAGGTAGCTTTCAGCTGAAAGGCTTTCCTGTTAGCAGGAGTGCCACCACGGCTCAGCTTGTGACCTGTAAAGTGGGGTGTGGAAGGGCCCCTAGAGTGGAGAGTGCAGTTGGTCCTTCTTCCCTGAGGTTTGGGACAGTCCAGGCTGGGAGGGAGGTGGACAGTACAGATGTCACATGGCTCTTGCCCCCATAACACTAGTGCATGAAACAACCCATTTCCTAGAGATCAGAGGGTAGTGATTTTCAAGGAATGACCATGTTAAACATTCAGAAAGCTTCTAAGGCCCACACCCTGCCATTGATGTCACCCACCTTTCATTTCAGACATTTGTCAGTAAGGTGCTGTTAAGCACTAGGCGCTTCTGTGGGTGCTAATAATACAAAGGGATAGAACGTAAGGTGTGTGAGCGTCAGTGTCATCCCAGGGCCCCGGGGTCAGAATAGAGCAGAGAAGGAAGATGGGGTGACTGGGGAAGAGTGATACAGGTCCATCTAGAGAACCTGGCGGGTGCAAAGGCCCTGGGGCAGAGATGAGTTGGTCTGTTTGAGGGTCCACTTATGGCTCAGTGGAGCAAGTGCAGGGATTCAGAGAGGTCATTGGTGGCAAGAGGAGCCAGGACAAGTCCCTACTCTCTCCTACTGAGATTGCTGAACTTCCTCCTTTACAAAATGCTCAAGGTTTCATGTCTCCAGATTCTTTACCATAGAAACATCAGCAGTTGTCCTACACAGCCACAGGTGGCAGGGAGAGGGGCTGTAAGAAGACCACCACGGGTATGCCAGGGGGCCAGGGAAAGCTAGGACAGCGTTTCTGTCACAGATATCCTGTCCATGTGGTCTACAGGACTAATGGCCCATCTGAGTGGCCATCCAGAAGGTGACACGAGTCCTGCTGTTCCAACTCTGGGGTAACAGGAAAATGCAGTCCCAGGGAGAGACTGGGACATCTGAGTCCCCAGCTATTAGCCACTCTGCCCACAGATGCCACGTTTAGTGAAGCACCGACCTGGGCCGCAGGGGCCATGGTGACAGCGTTTCCCACTGTGTTCTTGTTCTAAAGTCAGTCTCATGCCATTTCTGAAGTGCTCAGACCTTGGTGCCCTGTGCTGCAGTGTTCCTGGCTGGTCTGTTGCCTTTTCCTCAGGCCAGGTACCTTTCTGCCTGTTGGTGAGGCTAAGGTAGGAGGATATCAACTTGGAGGCCAGCCTCAGCAACAGCAAGGCCTCAGCAACTCAGTGAGATGCTGTCAGTGAATGAAATACAAATAGGCTGGGAGTGGGGCTCAGTGGCTGAGGGCCCCTGGGTTCCATCCTTGGTGCCAAAAAAATCCAGATCATGACCCTGTGACTGTTGGTGCCATGAGTCTCCTGGCTGAGTCTCCTTGCTGATTCTGTTCTCCTGCCTCTGCTTTTGCCAGGAGGAGGCCCAAGACCCAGCGGAGTCCAGCCCTTTGTTCTTCCCTTCACGTTTGTATTCTACTCTGCCAACAGGCATGGAATTGGAGGTCGCCATCTTGCACTGTTCCATCCCTGGGCCACGAACACAAACAAAGTCCCAGCCCTTAGAGAGGTTTTCTCCCACCAGAATCACCTCTACCTCAGGAATCTCATTGCCTCCCTCTTTGTCATTGCTGTAATCATCCATTTCCAGGTATGTCCAGCATGAGCACAAAAAGTCTGCATTTTTTTTTATTTTTTGGTACCAGGAATGGAACCCAGGGACATTGAACTCCTGAGCCCCATCCCCAGCCTTTTTTTAAATTTTATTTAGAGACAGACTCTCACTGAGTTTCTGAGGCTGGCCTCCAATTTGCAGTCCTCCTGCCTCAACCTCCAGAGCTGTTGGTGATGACAGGCCTGTGCCACTGTCTCTGGCTTCAGTATAATTGTTTGTTTGTTTTTTGTTCTGTTTACATATGAATGGGTGTAGAGTGGATTCTATTATATTTTGAAACCAGTTTTTCTGGTTTCTTTCTGTGTGTTCCTCAAGCTAAGTGGGAGTGAGGGAAAAGGCAGATGCTCTCCAGCAATGTCAGAAAGTTAGTATTCAATATTTTAAATAAAAGAAAAGGCAGGAATATTTAAAATAGTTTTGATTATTAGATGCATATAAAAATTAATATGTAGTGTCCAGGCCTGATGTGGTGGTACATACCTGTAATCTGAAAAATCATAGAGGCTGAGGCCTTGTAGGATCACATCTTTAAGACCACCCTTGGTTACTAAGAGAGACCAGTTCTCAAAATAAAATATTGAAGAATTGTGAATATATATGAATGATAAAACACCCCTGGTTTCAATCCCCAGTACCATATAAAACAGTAGTTTCCATACTTTAGACCCAAATCAGCATCCTCCACTCTATCTGCAACTATTTAAAGTTCTAAAAGGCAATAAATTTAGCCATACATACTACTAGTTGACTGATATTGACCATAATCTTGAAATATATACATAGAATCTTGAAATACGTACTTGAAATATATACATAATCTTGAAATATATACATATACACAATGTATTAGGTGTTCCCATTATTTTTTCCAATAGCAATGAGAGAGGGAGAAAAACCAATTTAGCTTATGGGGCCACTTCTCTCTTTTCAGGACTAATGAATCAAATATTAAAATGCTTTAGTGTTTAATTGATTATCATTTATGAAATCAGAATGATATGCATTCTGTGATTTCTTGCTTAATCTACATTGGAAACTTTATTTTTTCTGACTATCAGCATCTGTACACACCACAACACCCCACTCTATTTTTCAATAGTTACAAGTACCTGTGTTCATGCTTCATCAGTTAGTTATTCCCTTTTAAAAATAATTATGTGTTGCATTCTTTGTTTACAGAAAATTTATGAAGGTTAAAAACCAGTAATAATTTTCACAAATTTGACTTTAAAATAGATTTCATCACAAAACACACACAAGAAGTAAGAATGCTTTCTTTCTCTAATTTATTAGCCTTTCTAACATCCAATATCAGGACATGAATGCTGCTCATGGAGGGATGTTCTTACCATCAAGAACAATCAATACTACTTTCTTCTATCCCATCAAATATTACAAAAAGTGCACATTTTACTGTGTTTCATATGCAGAACTTGACTTTCCATTATTTGTTTAGTGGGTTTTTGCTTTCTTTTTTATCACTTTGTTTTTCCTCTATTTTCCAATACTCATTTTTTTGTGTGAGAGGTATGAAAAATAGATCACTAGAATTTTCTAACTTTTGCTGTATTCAATCATTTGATTACTTACTAGCTAATATTTCTATTAAAGCATCATTATAAATGTAGGACTGAGGTAAGCTAACAAAACTATTTTCAAGGTCTACTGCAGAATCAGCATAACTTTCTTGAGCTCTGTAGTTAGAACCACAATTTCTGTCCACAAACTGTGCTCTTTTTGTTTTATTTTTTTTTCTATATTGAGTAACTCTCTTTGAAATGAGGCACAGAAAATTGCTTTTTTAGAATTTTATCATTAATGAAAAATCTATTATTATTTATCATTAATTGACAGTCTGCTTACGATTTTTTCTTTAAATCTTGTGGTTATTCTATATGTATCATCTATAATCTATCATTAATGATAAATACTTGGGTTCTATTCTTGCTTTATTGAATCTGACCATAGTTTTTTTCTTTTAAGGATATTCTATTTGGTTAAAGCATAACTTCTTGAGAAATTCTGTAGATATGTTTAGCATGTTTAAATATTATTTTCTTGAATATAGCATTCAATCAAAATGGAATATTTCCAGACCAGATTTTCTTTCCAGTATATACATGAAAGAAACTGGATAAAATATGGAAAATAATATCCATGTTTTTCAGACACTAAAAACAGGCATAGCATGTGAGTGAAACCATAAGCAATAAGTGTAGACTGGTTAGGTGAACTTTAACTTTATTTTTAAAATTGTTCTTAATAAGTGTAGTTTGATAATCTGCTGTTAAAAATTATTCATAAAGGGGAAGTAAGAATAGTTAAATTATACCAGTGTAAGAAAAACTTGAGGTCTGGCAGCTGAGAGTAGACTGTGGAGAAAAATTCATGTTATAATAGGGAAGAACATCCCACATTCTCTTCACCCTGTCACCTACTTAATCTCACCAAAAACCACCAAGACACTCAGAATAAAAGGTTTCAAGTTCAGTAGTCACACTCTCTCCAAATACAAAAAGCAGTTACAATTCAACTGAACACAGAAGCTTGTGTGCAAGTTACGAGGATCTGAGACATTTTATAAAACGTTAGGTTAAGATGATTCTGTTTTTTTTTCTTTTTTTTTTTTTTGTATGTGTGTGTTTTATTTTGTTCTGAGGGTGTAGCTATTCCTTGGTTACCTTAACTCAACAAAGAAACTGTTATATTTTGATGAAATATCAGTGACTGACCCACATTAAAAAAAGAAAAATATTTTCAAAATTTTAAAAAAGCCTAATTACATATATATATATATATATATATATATATATATATATATATACTGCTTTCTCCCTCCACATTATGCATTTTAACGTTTTTTTTTAAGTTTTTATTTTATTTTCTATTTTTAGTTCTGAAAATTAGACAGTAAAAAAGCTTCTGGGAGAATTTACAACCAATTGCATGAGGGTCTGGGAAGCTGAGAGCCTGGAGCAGGGCTGGGAGGAGCAGACAGAAAGGAGTCTTCCTCTTAGTCACTGGAGGCCAACTATAAATAAAAAGAGACAAAAATCAATAATTGTAAGCCAGGAAATGACACAGATTATCAAGTTAGTATGAGTTATGAAAATTTCATATAATCAAGAAAATGGAAAAATCATGAACAGGATTAGGAAAAATAGGTGTAAATTTTATTTTTAGAAGTTTATTTGTGAAACACAAAAAATAAAGATGAATTTTATCTTATGACTTTAAATGGAAGGTAGAGAGTTATGCAAGTCATAAAGTACTTCACAAACCTTTCTTCAGTTACAAAAGCATAATAAATGTATAGCTTCTACTTATTTTACTCTTTATCATCCTTTGCATTTTGCCTAGGGTCACACTTGTAGAGTGTGACCAATAACTAAGCAAATAACTAATCAAGAAGACAATCACGAAGTTACACTTTTCTCAGAAAACCCCAATAAATTTCAGAGCAAAGAATTGCTACAACACCTATTCATTCCCTTCTTTGGGAAAAGGTCCCTTTATAAATCATATAGAAGGAGAAATTGGCCATCTTTTAACAAAATGTTACTGGAAATAAATATGAGTTAGCTTCATTTAGAAGTAAATGGAAATAAAATAGCATCATTTTACAGTATATATCAGCGTTAGCCTTCAAAAATGAAAAGTGGAAAAAGCTCTTTCTAAAGAGAAGAGTACTTGGCAGCACACTTCACCCTTAATTACACTGTAAAAAATGTTACCTCAGCTAAGAAGGTACATAAACTTATAGGAAGAAATTAAGACTTTTCAAGAGTCTAGAAGGAACTTTTGAAGACTATAAAATTTTGGGGGTACACTAATCGGGATGGATCTCTGAAACAGATAATGCAGTGTAAATATCATGAGATTTCATGTTATCAAATACCAAAGCAAATATATCATGGACATTGTACAAGACAACCAAGTTGACAACTTGACTTCGCTAGTTGTATTTATCCAGCCTCTGATGATGCACAGGATGAATGAGGACTGAGTACCATAGTGGTTTCCAGTCACTGCATTTTATCTATCAAATACTTCTTACAAATATCCAGCCAGTTAGGAAGAGAGGTCTATTCCTAGGTTCTTGTGACAGCATGATTCTTTTTCATCATTCTCTCATCATAAATTAAAAAGTGGACCTCTTTTAATGAAGAAATAATTTTAACAAGAAAAACCCAAACTTTTTTTTTTTTTTTTTTTACATTTTGCTTTTAGGGACAATAAATCCTAAGCACGCACCATTAATAAAGTGCCAAGGGATCATGTATAAAAGTGAATGAGACCACAGTTAACAAAAACAAAGATATTATATGGGTCTATGACCATGTTATTCACTGTATTTTCACCTACAAAAAAGAAATAAATAAAAAGGTACTGGCCTGGTAGAATTCTGGAACAGGTGATGATGTTGCTTATACTTCTTAAATTACATAACATTATATCAGTTTGTGCTACCAAGAGATAGACTACATAGGTCCAGGAGCTAGACTGTCACAGTTGAAGATTCTTCATTCTCTATCACTCCCATTAACCCACTTGGCAATTACATTATCTTACACCATGCTTCTGCATCCTCTAGTTTTAGAAATCCTAATTATTTAAGAGGACACTATTCCACCAGGATGTCTAACAAGATTCGCACTAAAATTTAAACTGTACCTGAGGACTCAAAATTCCATGTACTAAAAAAAAAAAAAAAAAAAAAAAAAAAAAAAAAACAGAAAGCAAGAGGGGAAAGTACAATCCTAGCTAGGTCAATTCACTCTCCTTATCAGAAGGACATTGATTTCATGTTGCAATGGAGATAAGAACTCAGATGATTCAATTTGAAAACAGATGATCCAATTCTCTTCTTTTTAGTACTCACTTTCCATACAGGAATTGTAAAAAGACCAGTGAAGTAGTTGTGTCTTGAGAAAATCATGGTGAGGAGGCTCAATTGATTTGGGCATATGTATGAGTTTCACTCAATCAGCTAAGTTGTAGAGACCAAAAAAAGTCCATTTAGGGGATCTAAAAAGAAGAGCAGAAAAAACACAAGATGACATTAATTTGACATTCAGTCTACACAGCTGTCAAAACTGTAATTAATTGCCCTGTTTTCCTTTTTATAAGTTTTTTTTTCTTTCAGGAACAGACTCTCACCAGTACCATAAACTAAGTACAGAACTTTGACTGAAAAGCGAATTTTTGTGGTGTCACTATAGGGAACTGTGCTTTATGGCACCATAAGGACAGAAAGATTCATTTCCCAGACAATTGCTGAAAGTGGTCTTTTCAAAATATTTTCATCAGTAGAAGAGAGTTTTTCTGGCTATGACCATTCAAGGCTTCCAACACTCAAGACTGTTTGAGACTCATGTAAATCACACTCTATGTCTCAAGTAGGACCCAATATGAGAGTGCAAGACAACTCCAAAATTTTACTTGGAGTAAGCAGAAGCCTCCTTTGAGATAAGACTGCAAACCCAGATTCTGTGCACCCAAACAAGCTCCCTTCCCTTTATTTCCATTGTGCTGATCTGAAGCACCCTACCTTAGAGACTTCCAAGATGCCTAGTCATGGTCTTAATCTCCCTCTTTGGGAGCCCTAATTAGAACTCAAATGCATCCTTCATCTGATTCCATACTTTCTGTTTTCCAGAAGTTCTTTGAAGTCTTTTGTCACTGGAGATCACCTCCTTTTTTCATTGTGAATGTTTATCTCATTTTATGCTTCTATTTTACTGTTACTTTAATTCATTGTGGGTAAAATAGAATTGTATATTTGAAGATCCAGGTCTCTAAGTAAAATAGTTAGCTTAGTTTATGGGTTTATAATACACAGTCAAAAATGTTCAATACATTTTAATATGAATTTAGATCCATGATTAAAATTGGAGGAAATAAAATAGGCTTTATAAGGATGTAATTCTGCACTACAAAATTATCATTTTGTTTCACAAAGGATAAGAATTTTGGAAGATAACATGACACCAAAAAAAAAGAATCACTATTTGTTATATATAGTTGTGCTTGAAAGAGAATAAAAACGTCACTATAAATTGATAATATAATATAAAAAAAGCTTTATAACCATGTTCTTTTTTTTTGACAAAACATATTTGAAGCAAAAATACCAAATCCATTAATCTCCTCCAAATACAATACAGTGAATAGCATTTCTACAGAAAATATATAATTATAATGATATTGTGTAAATTTTTCAGACATAGATATAGAAGCTAAAAACACTAATATTCTTTCTCAAGGAACATTTAATTTGAAGCATAGTTCCATAAATCTGCAAATATAATTAAATTTTATTTATTATACACAGATCAGTATATCAAAAATGACCAAATACCTGGAAATAATTCCTTTGATATTTCTATTTCCTAGACAATAAAGCAAGCTTTAATATAGTATATCTTCTACCTTTTCAGTGACACATAATTTTGAAATTTTAAGTAAATTTCTCCTTTAGGCTCAAAAATCACCATAAAACTATGGATAGTGATGGATATTAGAAGAAAAATTTTTAGTACTTTTAAGAGAGTTGTTTGAAATGAAACACTAGATCAACACATGATCCTTCAAACAAATTATGATAATGCATGCACAGCAATAAATTTGAAATAAAGAAGGTATAGACATTTATTAGCTACAGGACTTTGAAACCTCATGCTTTGGACCCAAAAGACAATTATTTTGCTTTGTCATTACAGCACTTTTCATAACTGTGTGAGGGGTTTTAGGCCCATGTTTTTGTTTTGTGATCTCACATGCTTCATTTATTCAGATGTATTAATGTAATATATGCTTATATGAGTAGTTTGAAATTATATGCCTCTTTCTAATTATAGAATTGTCTAGAAATTCTTGTTCCTCACAGTTTCTAAATTAGAGAGCAATTACCATGAAAGCTAGAAAATGCACAGTGGCTTAAAGAACTCTTCATCTAGGTTAAATAATTCAGTGAGAAATCCATCTAACTTAAATTGTGAGTTTCAGACACAAATCAAGATTGTAGAATATATTTATGTATTAATGCATTAATCATTAATGAATTAAGTAATGCATTATTAAATATTAAGTAATGCATTTATTATTCAATGCCTTAAATTAATGCATTATCCTTCTAAAGCACTAATAAGTGGTTTTCTTTTTTTAATTTTTATTTTTGACATTTCATAATATACTTGGCTTAGTGCAGTGGTGCGCACCTCTAATTCCAGCAGTTCGGGAGGTTGATCCTGGAGAATTTTGAGTCAAAGCCAACCTCAGCAACAGCTAGGCCCTAAGCAGCTCAATGAGACTCTGTCTCTAAATAAAACCAAAATAGGGCTGGGGATCAGGTTCTGTGGTTGAGTGACCCTGAGTACAATCCCCAGTACAAAAATCAAAACAAACAAACAAAAATTTTGCATTATTTTTCTAAAGCCCGAATTGGGTGTTTTTTTTTCTCTTTCTCTCTTTGTTTTTAATATTTTTTTTTTGCAGACCTGAAAATGGAACTCAGTGCCTCTACCACTGAGCTACAGCCCCAGAAGTTTTCTCCTTACCCTTGACAATTTTTAAAAATGTTTTTCCATATTAAGAATTCAAGATCATTTTTTTTTGAAAAAAGATTTAAGATGACTGGTCTGAAGTTTAGTATAGCACATGCCTACCGTCCGAAAGGCCCTAGGTTCAATCCCAAAAGCCACAAAAAAGATGAAAGGTGCTTTCACTAGAAAGCCTCTGAGTTCTCATGTGCTTTGACGTGTGACAGTTGGACACTCCTCACCAAGGTTTCCGTGGGCAGTGTCAGTATTTGTCATCTAAATTACTTCCAGTCTCTGGTCAAGATTTTCTTAGGACCCTAGTGTTTGGCATGATTGTCACCATCGGCCAGTCCATTAAGAATGTGATGACAGGCAAGGACAGGGACCCCCTCAAAGATGGATTCTGGAATCTGCCTTCTGATCACCACTCAGGTGAACCCCCACTCTCACCCCGCTTCCTGAGTGACCCTGTTGTCCCTCTTCCTCCTCAGCAGTACTCAGCCAGAGCTGGGGCCAGGCCAGGCTCAGGGCTGGGCTCAAGGCTAAACACTGGCCTGAGCAGGGTAAGGCCCCGGGTTGGAGGCTGGTCACCGCCCAAAAAGAAATCAATCAAATAAAGACACTGCGCCCATCTACAACGAGAAATACTGAAATCAATAAAGGCATGCTGTCCACCTGCAAACCCCAAAACAATTAAGAAACAAAAAAAAATATATATATTGGGCCTGGGGCTCAGTGGCAGAGGTTCACCTGGCATGTACAAGGCCTTGGGCTCGATCCTCAGCACCCCATAAAAATAAAAAAAAAAGACATTGTGTCCACCTCCAACTAAAAAATAGACTTAAAAAAAAATAGAGAATTGAAAGACCCTGGCTTTGGCTTCTGAATTTTCATGAGGCAGATTGAGGAAGGGTCTCTTATTTGGCCCTCATAGCAGAGAGCCCTGTCATTGAAGATGGAAGGAACCAGGGCACTGGGGCCAGTAACACAGAGTTCACTTTTATTAATTAATTTATTTTAATTCTGCAGTTCGTTGTGGCAGGCTTGATCGTCTTCCTTTTGCATGAGCTTCATTATAAAGGGCATGGCCTGGGCTCTGGCTTTTCCCTCTCCATCTCAAGCAACATCCTGGGGAAGGCCTTCAACCCCACCACCATCAACACCGACCAAGGTAAGGGACCTGCCTCCGGTTGGGCACATCTGCTGGAAGTTTTCATGTATGCAGAGTATTCCTCTGGGGGAAAATAACTGTTTCAGAATCATTTCTTCTGAATTTTCAGTGTGCAAATGTTTAAAATTATAGCTGAGTGCAGAAGCTCAAGCCTGTCATCCCAGCAACTCAGGAGGGCGAGGCAGGAGGATCACAAGCTGGAGGCCAGCCTCAGCAACTTAGTGAGGCCCTGTCTCTAAATAAAATATAAAAGGAGCTGGGGACAGGGCTCAGGGTTTAAGTGGTCCTGGGTTAAATCCCTAGTACCAAATAATAATAATAATAATAATAATAATAATAATAATAATAATAATAATAAATTATTATTATTATTATTATTATTAAACAAGCATTGAATAGCCTTGTGCCTTGATCTTATACAATGTGAAAAATGAGTGTCTGTGGCTTATAAACCACCCAGTCTACCATAAATTATTATAGCAGCTTGATGAGAGTAAGGAAGTGCACCATGTGTGTCCTCACAGGATAAATTGAGAAGTTTCTTTGCAGCTCTCTTTTAATAAAGGACAATAATCCCATTCCATAGCTCTACCCACATAACTGAGTAACCTTCAAGACCCAACCTTTTTCTGCCTAGGCTTGTGATAAACTACCACAATATTACAATACATATTCACACAGGGTCTAGGACTGGTCATTTTGCCCCAAGTGTGTATAGCCAAGCTTCTGAAATCTGGACCTGGAAGTAACTGTCAAGTCCTCTATGTGTTCCTGGCAATAAACTTTCAAAGAATTCTTCAGTGCATATTAATAGTCGTATCTGTGTATTCACCAGGCTGCTCACTCAAGATAAGAAGTGGCCTATTCCATTGTAAACTCCAGTCTAATGGAGAAAGCATAAAACCCATGTTGTCCCTTGCTGCACTGACACTAAACATTGCAGATGAATCCTGGGATCCTTTATGGCTAATTACTGATCAGTAAATACTACATTGCAACAAGCATGTGGTAAAAAATTTAGGTAAAATATTGTTCACATTGGAGAAAAAGATCCTGGAAATCATGCAAGCTTAGGAAACTAATTAGGGGCTGGGTATCTGGCTCAAGTGGTATCATGCTCATCTGGCAAGCGTGGGACACTGGGTTCTATCCTCAGAACCACATAAAAATAAAATAAAGATGTTGTGTCCCCTGAAAAAAAAAATATATATATATATATATATATTTTCAAAGTTCTCTCTCTCTCTCTCTCTCTCTCTCTCTCTCTCTCTCTCTCTCTCTTAAAAAAAAGAAAAACAAAAAGATATTAGTCACCGAATAATGTGGTTCATGATTGAGGTGTCAGACTCTTACCTGTTGGGCTTGATTTTTGTTATTGATTTAATTCTGTGTTTTCAACATGGTTGTTGTTTATGTGGTTCAAATATAAACCCATGTTAAAGACTCAACTCTATTCCATCCCCACTAATCTTTTCCCATTGCCCTTCATGAACATCTGTTTTAATTGTTTTTAGTATATATTCTTACTGTTTCTTGTTCTGATAGGAGTCAATAACAATAATAAGTTATTAGGTAAATTTCTTTCTTACCCAAAAGGGAGTGCTCCTGTATATCCTGTCTGCCCCTTATTTATTACTCAATGAAATAACCTGGAAAACAACCCACATATGCAAAAATCTTACCTTTCCATGGTGTAGATAGACCAAAGTTGGAACTAAACAAATGATGGACATTTGGGCTATTCCTGAGCTTTATGTATTAACGATATTTCTGTATTGAATAGCTCTGGGAATCTATTTTATATTCTTGCAAATGTACATTGAATGTTCAGTCCTGCAAGAAATATTGCTTTATCAATGGCTACTTTTTATAATTTCAAGTAATAAAGCCCAATTCTTTGAAAGGTTAGAACATTTTTTCTTTCTGCCAGAAAGTATACAAGTTCATGCTTTCTGTAGATGTCCCAGTAGACAGAGGCCACATTTTGGATATTCTTTGCAGTATTACAGAATGCTGGTAATGCCTTCTTTTTCTGTGGGAACCATTTTCTCTTTCTGTAATTTATTTTTCTTTTTACATATGATTGATACCATGTCATGGTTACAGAAGAAAACATCAGTGTCCTACCCTTAATAAATCGATGGCTTGGTGAGAGTCCAATGCTGAAACCAATAATTTCTTCCCAGTACAATGATCACCAAGGATACAATGCATTTTGGTATTTTGTGTCTCCCGAAAAATTGATCTTTGTAATCTAAGTCCTTATACCTATGGGCTGAGTGATTTTAATATTATTTATTTATATTAATGTTCACATTTTAATAGTGATAACATCATTTATTTTTTAGTTAGAGGTTTTTCTATTTATTGAATTTTAGAAAGACCTGAGAACATGAACCCTATAAAAAGAATTCCTGGAACATCCCAAATATTTAAAATAAATGCCTTAGAAAGTAATGCATCTGTATAATTATTCAGCATACAGTAATAAATATAAGATCATCTCAGGTCACATACATGCAGAATACCCACAGAAAACAAGGAACCACAGGCTCTGATGTGAGAATATATGGTTGAACGTTGCCAAGCAAGAGCTTCTGGGGCTGAGGTGTATGTCATAGAGAACACTCAGCAGGCAGATGGTAAAAATGGAGAAGCCCCCTCTCCAAACCTGTGAAAGTAGATTATTAATTTATATTTGATGTCATCTCCAAAATTCCGAGACAAAAACATCTGTAACTATAAACCCCATAATTAGCAGCATCCCTAGATATGTTACGGCCAAGATACCAATGGTAAAGTTCTTGGGTTAGATCTTGTGCTAGAAAAGGCACGTGAAGTTGCAGAAGAAAATTACGGTGTTAGCTGAGATCTCAAGATGAACTTCAGAGGAAATCTTTCTTATACTAATAAAATAATATATTTTGTTGATCTTTATTTTCAAATTTCATATTAATAGTATATATCTTAAGAGAAAATGAAGCAGAAGCCCTTATTTCAAATAGTGTCATCTTTATCAATCTCAGCCTATCCTATTACTAGGGATATATGTGGATTCACCCAACACACATTTTTCCCACTTCAATTATCAACTCTCTCTACTATTCTCCAGGTGCCATTCGAATATTATTACCAAATCATGTCTGGATTGTGTAATAGTAGCTGTGCTCCCACTGTACATAGCCTTTCTTATAGATTCAGAATTACCATATATTCTCAAAATATTTCTTGATATTATCTTCTTTTGAGATTTTCTGAGGTAGAGTGTTAAGTTGATTTCATCTTTCTCTTCTTGATTAAGCAGTAGGAATATATTGAAAACTCTACAATTTTCAATGAATTGAAATGGAATGATTGTACAAAAGTAAAGAATTGCTACCTTCTCAAAAAATGTATCTCAATCAAGTAGGTGTGCACATAGATGTATTTTTTAGATCTATCTTTTGACCATTTATTATCAGACTTAATGCCTTTAATATATCATCTAAGATGGCACTGAGAAGCATATCCTCTAAGATGATTTTTTAATTTGTATTTGTAGTCTTTTATTGAGTTCAAGTGTTATGTTGGTGCTAAATCTGATCATTCTGTATTACATATATGGAGTCTTATTACATATATTTTAGAGCTATTGTGTATGAAAGAAGAACAAGGATCAAATATGGATGTGTTTCTGAAATAAAAAGTACTCAGTAGAAATGCTGGCCATTATCTTTTAATTATGTACTTCATCATCTATGTGATTTAATAGATTTAAAACTTTTCTTTTCATAATGGCTACATATCTTGTGGATTCAAATTATTTTCATGATATTAAAATTTTCTAGCAATATGTATAGAAAGCTCTTTGACACTATTTAAGGCCTGTCTTTGAATCCCCAATGTAGCTATCCACCTTGCATATATGCTATTATCATGAGCAGAAAAACTATCTTAAGTGACCAAATCCAGCTATTGAATACCAGTAGAAATATATTATTATTGTTTTCTCCTTAGTCATCTGGAATAAAGGTGTAATTAAAGTCACAGTTCAGATAGACTCAAAGTCATTCCATTGTAAGGTTTCTAAATTAAAGGACAAGAATTTGACCCAAGCCTAAAAGACAAACTTCCATAAGAGTCCCAATATTCATCTGCTTGAAGTAAGCGATGCATTTCTCCAGTAAAGAAACCATGTATAAAATTGATACAAAAAATTTGCTGTTAATCTGATGGAATATTTTTTTTTTATACAAGGCATGTTGGATTTTAAGTCAAGTACCTGAAATAGTAGGTATGTATTTTAGCTTTTTTTCCAGCCACATATTAAAAAAATACCAGTCATCAGGGCTAAGATTGTGGTTCAGTGGTAGAATGCTTGCCTAGCACATGTGATGAACTGTGTTCAATCCTCAACACCACATAAAAATAAAATAATAAAATAAAGTGTAAACAAGTTTTGAAAATTAATAACAGTCATCAGAAATCCATGTAAATAAGTCTAAATCATTCCATGACTCTTTAGACCTTGCAGATCTAAAAGACATGACAGTAAGGGAAACCAAAAGAGTGAAACATTCATGAACATAGGATACTATTTAAAAATCTGAGGTAATGTAGATATTTGGCTAAAACATCAAAGAGTTTACTTCTATTTATTTTTATTTTTACCTGGAATCTACTCTTTGTACTTGGAAGTGAGACCCATTGTTATAACTCGGCATGTGTTCATAGTGTGTAATTATCAGATGAGGGTAATTTTCATCTCATTAAAATTATTATTCTGTGTTTGAAACTTTCTAAGTTCTGGCTATTTTGATTTATTTAAGTAGTTATTATACAATGTACTCACCTTATTGTGCTCTAAAACCTAAGATTACTTTCTGGATTTAATTGTTTTTTGCACTCCCTACACACAATCAGTCAGTTTCTCATTCTTATCATAAATCCGGGAAGTGTTTCTGTTCTCAGTTTCTGTGTGATTAACTTTTCAGCTTCAACACATAAATGCCACATGCAGTATTTGTGGGAAAATAAATGCCACTACTAGGAAAAACTAAAATATTATTCTCAATTAATAATTGTGGGAATTGGCATAAAACTCTGCATTCACTCATTCAGTGATTAGAACTTGTCTACAATAATAAATATGGAAAAAAGAATAAAATATATAAATCAAATGTCCATATGTGTTTAACATTTTATGGGTCATATTTGGTCACTGGGAACAAGTGTTGTGACATCTATTTTTATAAAAATGACATATTCTAATTCTTATAACTTTATTTATAATAACGGAATATATTATGTTTTTATATTGTAAGTTTCAACAGATCCATATTACAATGGAATAAATAACTTTAAAAATTGTATAAGAGTTGGCTCAGTGGTGCAGGCCTGACATCCCAGTGGAAAAACTATTTTAAGAAAAAAATATTTTAAAAAATGGGGATATATCTCAGTGTTTAACCACCCAAATGCACTCACCCTCTACCCCTTCTCCACCTGAGATGCCCATCACAACACATGAAAGAACAGTATCTCAGCCTGCCACCTATCCAGCAGTTCTCCTTTCACAGCCCATCCGAACCCATTCCTCACTTGATGCTCATCTTTTCATGCCACCCTGTGAGTATGCATTGGGCCTGAACTAAGCCACACCAGCACAACTGTTTGCTAAGGTCCAGGTGGCAGGTATCCCTCATTCATCCCACTGGGACCTTATATTTTTTTTAAATGGGTTGCTACTAGTTCAAAATGACAAGTTTATGGCTGAAATTACAGCTCAGAAGTAAACAAATTTCACATGTGCCTGGCTCTGTGTTCCAACTCCAGCACCTAAAAAACACAGACAGGCCTAATGGCACATGCCTATAATTCCAGTGACTATAGAGGCTGATGCAGGAGGCTCAGAAGTCTAAGGACAGTTTCAGAAATCTAGTAAAGCCCTAAAAATCTGTCTCTAAAATTTAAAAAGGGTTGGGGATGGTTATTCAGTGATTAAGGAATCATAGATTCAGTCCCCACAACCAAATACAAAAAACAAACCCAAAGTAAAAGTGAAAAACAACTGTATGCCCCAATATCCTTTGCAGGTAGTGGTCTCTGTGATTTTGTGCTGGCCAATGAGATAACATTGGAAGCAACTGGGACTCTTGCTCTTTGTTTTTTTCCTTTTTCTTTTTCCCCCGAATTGCTGTATTAAATGGATCGCACAATGAAAAACAGGAAGGGCCCTGGGGCATGATGGAATAGCTGGATAGCCATAGCAGCCCAGACTACCAATCACTGGGCTTTTTGATTTTCAAGTAAAAGGAAATATTTTCCAGTATTTGATGGGTTTACTTTTCTAGTATTGGAAAGACAGATGCATTGATTTTTCTCCTTGTTCTGCTTACTGTTCATTGTCTTCAGGTTCAAGAACAATGTAGGTAAAGA
Organism: Callospermophilus lateralis; assembly: GCF_048772815.1. Classification (NCBI taxonomy): domain Eukaryota; kingdom Metazoa; phylum Chordata; class Mammalia; order Rodentia; family Sciuridae; genus Callospermophilus; species Callospermophilus lateralis. Next base: position 215,350 of record NW_027512570.1, read on the forward strand.
AAACCAGCCATCTTTGTCACCAATTGTTTTTCAGGTCTCTGGGGATGAAAGGAAAGTACAACACAGAACCTCTATAGTACCTAATCTGAGCCATTGGGACAGAGTTCGGCCTGAGTCATCTCCAGGGTCCCTCATCTGCTGCAGAATGTTCACAGAGAGTATCTTTCATCTTGACGCCAACACTCAAGTTCAAAATCTCAGGGCTCCCATGGTTCTCCTGAGAACTATTCCACAACAGGCTGACACTGGTCCCAATCTCCAATCCTGCACTGATGGGCCATTGGGAAAGTGAGTTTAAGCAAGCTTTACTGTCCCCAATTTTCAAGTGTGTCTTCTCCAAAAAAAAACTTGAAACTTAATGAGCACTGAAGGAAGAAGTCAGGTTCCAAGGACTGAAGAAGAACCCTGCCACCAGAGAAACCTAGGATTTGAAAAAAATTCCAATTTAAGTGAGGTGGCAGGTAAATTATAGACCTTAACATAAAACAATAGCCTTACAGCAAAATGTCAGGTTTGGGCATGGAAGTATGTATGAAAGACTGACTTTTCACAGCCTCCACAACAGGTGAACATGAATGCTAAATTTGTAACACATAACATAAGAAAAAGGAACCACATTTTTTTCTTACTTGCCTATTTTTCTTTCTTCATTCTTTTTTTCTTTTTCTTTTTCTTTCGTTTTTTTCTTTTTCTTTCTTTCTTTCTTTTTTTTTTTTGTACAAGGGTTTCAAACTAGGGGAACATAACTACTGAGCCTCATCCTCAGATTTTTTAATGTTATTTTTTTAACTTTTGAGAAACATTGTTAATCACAATATTGAGGTATTCTTATATCAAACAAGCCATACTACAAAGGTTCCAGAGCTAGAGAGAAAATCCTGCAATCCCAGAGTGTTAAATATGTCTGTGGAAGATGAGCCACATGGACACAATGTAGAAGATCAAATGGGTGGAGTGGGCATGGCTCTGCAGAACAGTGCAGGTAAGAGGCCAGATGCTGGGTGGAGCCTATGAAAAAAAGTGGAGAGGACATAGTGGGGCTTAGTTGTTTGGCAGAGTTGGTGAGGCAGAGTCAGGCTGAGTGAGTGGATCCCAACCATAAGAACAGTGGATGGTGAGAAGACAGGGGAAGCACGTTAGAAGCAGCATCCCACCCGGGACCCTTTAGGTGAGCACAGCCTATGAACCAGGAGATGCAGTGATGAAGGAGCAGAGGGCATGGTGGGTGCATCCACAGGAAGCAAAGGGAGTCAGGAGAGGCATCCAGTAATTCTGTCAGAAGTCACTGTTGACCCAGTGGGGAAGAAGGGTATTAGGGCTCTGAGATAGATATGTGACCTCAGGGTCTGCTCCACAAGGGGCCTCAGTTTACCCTCTTACACACTGAAGCAATGGAGGGAGGCTGAATATGCCACAGCACAGCCTTTTTTGTTCCTCCCTCTCATGGGATGCAGTGCACTTTCCATTAATTTTTTCTGTTCTTCCAGGTCCAGGACAGTACCTAAATCTGTTCTCTAGACAACGATATTTGTAATAAACTCTTCAAAACCTTTTGGCAAGAATATCCGAGGAGAGCACTGTTTGGCTCACAGGAGCAAATAGGTAACGGCAGAATATGAGCCACCAGGACCAGACACTGATTTATAGAGAAAGATACTTTCCAAGAACCTCTCATGTTATCCTGACTCGGTGCCAAAAAATTATCCCCAGGTCCTACCCTGAAATCCTGAACTGAGGTCCCAAACTGGTAACCAGAGAAGCGCACCTAGCTCCAGGTTTTGTTGGTTGGTTGTTCAATTTTAAAATTTGCTTGGGGTCTGAGGCTGTGGCTCCCCGGTAGAGCGATCGCCTAGCACGTACAAGGCCCTGAGATTGATCTTCAGCACCGCATTAAAAATAAATAAATAAATAAATAAATAAATAAATAAATAAATAAATAAGATAAAGGTATTGTGTCCAACTACCACTAAAAAATAAATATTTAAAAAAATTGCTTGGAATTTTAACGCAATTCTTTTTTTATATTTATTTTTTAGTTTTAGGTGGACACAATATCTTTATTTTATATTTATGTGGTGCTGAGAATCGAACCCAGTGCCTCACACATACTAGGTGAGCCCTCTACCACTCAGCCACGACCCCAGCCCTAGAACTTAATTCTTAAGATTCAGGAAAGTTTGCACAAAAACTCAGGTTTCTAACTGTCCTTCAAAGTCACCAGGAGATCTGGCAGCCCCAGACTGAGTTCTTACACAGCAAGGATTGCTAGCACTGTCCTGTCAGTTTCCATGACTCCGGAGTGCAGCCGAGTCCTCTTTGCCCCTTTTGTGTCTGGCCCTGGAGTCCTTTAGTGTTGCTAACACACTAAGGGTTAGATGAGCTGGGGCAGCAGGCAGGAATCAGCATGGAACTTCTGGTCCAGCCCTGCTTCCTGCTTGCTGTGTGACTTTGCTCCAGTCACACCACCTCTCTGTGCTTCAGTTTTCCTATCTGTCTGGAGGTCAATAGACTAGATCAGTGGTTTCCCAATTTAAGCCAAGGCAAGGCTGAGAGGTGGGCTGCCTTGTCTCCCTTCTCTCTTTTCTGAATTAGGCCTGGGCATCAGATTTTGCTTAGGTGACTCCCTGTTTATCCAGGGTTCAAAAATTCCTGGGTAACTACTTGTGTTAACCCCATAGCCAGGGCCTTGAGGTGTATTACAAGAGAAAAGAGACAATACCTTTTTCATTTTTATTTTTTTTGTGGTAGTGGGGATTGAACCCAGGGTGCTTTACTGCTGAATTCTATCCACAGCCTCCACCTCCTTTATTTTTGAGACAAGGTCTTCTAAGTTGCTGAGGCTGGCCTCAAACTGATGATTTTCCTGCCTCAGTTTCCTGAGGTGCTGGGATTACAGGCATGCGCCAAGGCTTCTGGAACCATAATGTGTTTATAGATAGGAATGATGGAATTTGATGAGCAGCATTATTCTCCTACAAAGAGAGGCTCTCCTCCCCTGTTTTACAGATGAAGAAAGTGAGGTTTTGAGAGGCTGAGTAACTAGCCAGAGGTCACAGAGCTACAAGTGGCCAAGAGCCCATGTTTGTGTCATTGCAGACAGTGAGGCCCTAACTACTTTTTCTGTCCCTTAGGTGGCTTGGGAGGAGGTGGGTGTAGAGAGGTGCCCTGCAGCAAAGGGGAGGCCAGTGCCCTGGGAGACCCTGCCACCTCTTGCACTAGCCCTTCTTGCAGGCCATCAGCACACACAGGGAAGTCCCCCTCTGGCTGTGTGCTCAGGACCAGGCTTCCCTCCCCCAGGGCTGACCCGGGCTGGGCTGTGGGCTCCAGGTGATCAGGAGGTCTGGCAGCCCTGGACTGAGTTCTTGCACAGCAAGGGTCAGTGGTCCTGTGCGCTGCCTTCAGATGGGGTAGGGAGTTGCACGCGAGGCCCATCAAGTCAAAAAACCCTTGTGGTTCTTTGCAGGTGTAATAATTGCTCACCGAGCTCCACAAGCCACATTCTGCAGCCCAGACAACTGCTGTGGTTGTTACGAGGAACCTGAAAAATGGTGGTTCTTGTAGTTCTCAGGACCCAGCGTGTCCTGTCTGAGTCTTGGTTCTCCCATCTGAGAAAGGATAACCCCTGTCCATTGCCACTCCTAGCCTGTGTCCCTTTGATGGAAAGGGCAAGTGAAACCTCCTCTGCCAGGCTCCCCCTGCAGCTCATCCCTTCTGCAGCTCCTCTCAGGAAAGGGGCTGAATCCTCCCATTTACAGGAGATATCTGTAAAGGCTAATGTTATAGGCTCTGGCCAATGTCCTCAGCTGCTGAGGGCTGGGCTTGTGACTGTTTCCAAGGCCTCGTCCATCCCAGGCCTGGATTCCCAATGGCTGGGGGAGCCTGGAACCAGCCAGGAACACCTGGCAGCCTCTAGCCAGTCCTTGGGCGCAGGCTGCCCTTCCTGCACTGGCTGCTTCCTGAGTGCTCTGGGCTCCAGGGAAAAAAGTGGGTTCTCAGTGAGCCCCACAGCCCTCCAGGAAAAAAGAGATTGCTTTCTTCCTCCAGGTCGGGCCTGGGCCTGACTCTCCAGGGCAGAGTGGAGGGCTGTGGCTCTCGGGCCTGCTGAGATCACCCTTCCCAGGTGGCTCCTGGGTGGGATGTGTGTGGAGATGTGCTTGGTCTTAGCGGCTGTCTTAGTAACAGGGCGCTATCCTGTCCATCAGGGTTCAGGGTGCACATGACAGAGGTGACAACATAGGCCCAAGAGGGATTTCCTGGCCGGGGAGAGCTGCTGGGATGAATGGGAGGAGGACTAGGGCTTGGTTGGCTCCAGACCCTAGGGGACCAAGGAGTGGACCACCCTCCAGGGAACCCCATCGTGGGGAGAGGCCCTTGTCCTGGTGTCGCTGTGTCCCTGGGCTGCAGAACAAGGGCTTGGGGAAGCATATGCACTATCCTGGGTTAAAAGGGAGAGTCCCTCAAGGTCCGCACAGGGAATAGTTGGGTCTTAGGGCACAGTCAGGGTGCTGGCAGCAGAGGCGGGGCAGAGGCTGCCTGGAGGCGGGGACACCTGCCCGAGCACTGCTGCTGTTTGGGTGTGCTGTCCCAACATCTTGGGAGGCTTCATCGGCCTAGGTCGGGGTCATGGGGTGGGCTGGGTGGAGAGGTTTTTTGCACATCAGACCAGCTTTGGGCCCTGGATTGGGTTTACCAAGTCACAGCACATGGGACATTGGGATGGGAGGGGTCTTGGGGGAAACCTGGTCCAGTCTCACCTTGTACCACAGGGAAATGGGAGTCCAGAAAGGCCAAGAATTTCTCCAGGGCCCCACCACCCAGGAGGGACAGGTTGGAGAGAGGGGGTCGAGATGGAGCACCACAATACCCTGTCCTCAAGGGAATATGGGCACCCTGGGGATGGGGCAGAGGGTTGGAATGAGGACACACACACACTTTTAAAAACACTGACTGCTCATGAATGCTTATGGGACAAAATTAAAAACAACCCTCAGCCACCCTCCTGCATTTCCCAGAGGCCACCGCCATTCTAGTTTCTGATGCCTGGTAATAGGCAATTGCGTGTTCGACCACATGTGTGACAGACACAGACATCTTCCTCCTGTCACTGCACCACGCTGTGGTCTGTGTTGGTAACAATTCCAAACCCGTTCATTCAGCACCACTTCAGGACTTTGTCTTTCCCTCCCTTCCTCTCTGCCTCCTTCCTTCCTATCTCTCTCTCTCTTCCCTCTTTCTGTTTTGGTACTGGATTTGAACCCAGGGCCACACCTACTTGAGAAGCACTTGACCACATAGCCACACCCTCAGCCCCTTCTGTTATTTTGGGAGGGGATTGAACTCAGGGGCACTCCACCACTGAGCCACCTCCCCAGCCCTATTTTGTATTTTATTTAGAGACAGAGACTCACTGACTGCTTAGCACCTCTTCGAGGCTGAGGCTGGTTTTGAACTTGGAATCCTCCCATCTCAGCCTCCCACACGTGTGTGGCCCCTACTGTTTTTGAGACAGGGCCTCACTAAGTTGTCCAGGCCAGCCTGGAACTTGCGATCCCCCATTTTCAGCCTTCCAAGTCACTGGGATTGCGGGTGTGTGACACCACATCTGGGACTTTAGTACTTTGTAAGTCAACTTGTTTTTGTTGACACTCGAAACACAGACAAGTCCACTGTCCACCAGCGTGTTCCAATGAGGAACAACAGGTCAAGCTTCCCAGGGGCAGACTGTGCTCCACCTCCAAGTGGCTGCCCTCACTTGGAGGTTTTAATTGCTATGTGTTTTTTTTAGTTGCTTTGTGTTTGAAAAACCAAACCAAACCCCAAACCAAAACAAAACAAAACAAAAAAACCCAACCGGCACACCCCACTGGAGATTTCCCAGGGAGAATTGCTTGGGATGGCAATTGGGGTGCTAGGCTTGGGGCTCTGATTCTGTAACACAGGATGGCTTAGGCTTCTCAAACCCAGTAATGACAGTGGGAAAACTGGAGGCCACAGGGACCTTATTTTCTCCTGCTCACCCTCATTCCAGTCCCACCCCCTTGACTGTCCACACACAGTCCACCATGCCTGCAAGACATTGCTCATCTGTCATGCTGCAAGACACAGACTCCCCAGGGAAAGTGGGGAAACTTAGGAAAGTGGCTTAGCCTCTGCCAGTGTATGTGTCCCAGCCTCTACCAATAACATGACTCGGCTCTCTATCCCCCCTGCACCGTCAGAGCCTTGAGCGGGATAGGTGGGGGTCATGGGTGGAGCACCCACAGCGTCTGCTACAGCAAGTTACCCAGCCCCAGCCTCCACAGCTTCATCTGTTAAATTGGGACATCAGAACAATCTTGCTTGTTTGTTTTTTTAAATCATGTTGTTGTATTTTTTTAATGTATATTTTACTTATTTTTAGGTGGTGCTGAGGATCGAACCCAGTGCCTCATGCAATCTAAGCAAGCAGCTCTATCACTGAGCCCCAGACCCAGCTCTGGACAGCCTTGTTTAAAAAATAAGAAGCAAGTCATGGTGGCATGACCTTGTAGTCCCCGCTGTCCCCGCTGTACAGGATGCTGTGACAATGAGAATCACTGGAGCCCAGGAGTTGGAAGCCAACCTGGTCAACATAAGCAAGATCTCGCCTAAAACATAAGATAAAGCCAGGCACGGTGAAGCCCACCTGAAATCCCAGCTGCTTGGGAGGCTGAGGCAGGAGCATTGTGAGTTCAAAATTGGCCTCTGCAAAAGTGAGGCGCTAAGGGTTGGGGTTGTGGCTCAAGTAACAGAGCACTCCCCTAGCACATGTGAGGAACAGGATTCCATCCTCATCACTATAAAAAATTAAAGATATTATGTCCACCTAGAACTAAAGAATATATATATATTTTTAAAAAAGGTGCTAAGCAACTCAGTGAGATCTTGTCTTTAAATAAAATACAAAATAGGGCTTCAATGTGGCTCAGTGGTCAAGAAATTAGGCTTTTTCCCAATTGTCTTACTAATGAGCACATGCCATTTAGAAAGTGGTTTTTCCACTCTACCCTTCTGTCATAAATGTGCTTTTCCTCACTCCTTCCCTAAACAGGCTGTGAATTCTCCATATTTCTCTTTTAAATTATACATTTCAGCTTTAGATTATCCCATTGGTTCCAAGTTGTATAGAATACAATTGAAAGTAACCAGGAAGGAGCCTGAATGCTGTTTTGACTACATATTTTCCTCATTAGATATTATAGTCCATCACTTCTAGATTTGGCCCTCCATAAGCTTTAGAGCATGGACACAGTTCAGCCACATTCACAGCAGAGGTGTGACAATTGTTGATTCCAGTTTCTAGTAGAATAGTCTTCATTCGCATCTGAGTTCTCATCAGCATGGTCCTTACTCTCTGTATTTCTATCAGCATTCTGGTCATGGCCATTTATCCCATCTTTCAGATATTTCAGATCTTTACAGGTTTAAGGCTCTGAGAGGAGTCCCTCTTGGATGCATCACAACATGGCAGGCGCCATGTTGTGTATCTCTCAAATCTATATCTTATCTCTTTCTCCTTATAAAATCACCAGAACTCCATCAAAGGGGCTCCATCCTAATGAAGGAATCAAACCTAATCATTTTTCAAGGGCCCTACCACTAAACACCATAGTCCAATTAGTTTCTACCTTCTTTAATATCATTGACATAAGATTTTTGTAATTAAATTCCTTCATGAGTTCAGAGAGACAACCCATTTTCATACATAGCCTACAACATATATTCAATTCATCATGGAAGAATTACTTAGACAACCTCTATCATATAGTCTTCCAACAATACTTTTATTAAAGAGTGAAGAAGTTTTTAAATATCCTTCAATTAGCATTTTGAAAAACAAAAACCATAAATATGATAATAAATTCACCTGTATTTTAAGTTTAACATGGCTTGTATTTTAGTGTTTTATCATACATGTGTATGTAAGGTGTGTTTATGAAGACTTCTGTTTAAATACAAAAATAGTGTGAATATAAACTTATATGCTTATATGTCTATATATGAGCAAACTCCCAATGAACATATTTTATACATTTTAACTTGAGCATTTGTAATCTAATGTCTCTGCAGACAAATAATCTTCAAAAATATTTTGAAACTATTTTACCATATACTATCATAGTAATAACGTGTAAGATATTAACCAATAGATTATTATTTATAATTCATACAAATAAAATTATAGAACACATTTTTATATAAATATTTAACCTGAATATCAAGAATGATTGAAATTGGAATTACTAGATCAAAAGTATACAGTTTAATAAAAGTACACACATACTCCAAAATTTTGGCAAATTTTTCTTCAGAAAGTTTAGGAAGTGAAAATTCTTATATCAGTTTAACTTTATTTTCATTTTCTTTAATGATGGTTAAATATATATGCATATACACATATATTTATCTGCATATATAAAGAACTGAAAGTTGATAGCTTAAAATGGCATCAAAATCTTGTTTTACTCAGTGGCTTAGGAGGGTGAAGCAGAATAATCACAAGTTCAAAGCCAGGCTTAGAGACTTAGTAAGGCCCTAAGCAAATTAGTAAGATATATATCTATATATATCTATATATATCTATATATATCTATATATATCTATATATATATATATATACATATATAAATTTAAATTAGTAAGATATATATATATACATACACATACATATATAAATTTATGTAAAATATTTATTTATTTATAGGTTGTATATATGGAAAAGTTATAGATAATGTCATATATATATATATTTTATATATATATATATATATATATATGACATTATCTATATTTTTTATTTCTTTTATTCCAAATGAGTATGTTCAGTGATTCTAATGTTTTATTATTTATACTGCAAAATATAATAAACTTGTGAATTTCTCCTCTATTCATAGTCTTACAACCTTCTTCTCAATTGCAAAATTAGTTATTCCAATGTTAGTTATCCACACCTTTTTCTTTGATTTCACTTCTTTGATTCTAATTTTGTCATCTAAGTGTTGAGTCTTCCGGATGCAGTGACACACACCTGTAATCACAGCTGGTTGGGTGACCCCCCAAAAATGTTGAATCCATCTGGGATTAATAATAGTATGTTATCAAGATCTAATTTGATTTTCAAATGAAGCAAATTTGTTCATTGAAAAAATCCTCTTCTTTGTATTGAATTGCAATTCTCTTTATTTATTTATGTATTTATTCATGTATTTATTTTAAATATTTTTTAGTTGTAGTTGGACAAAATGCCTTTGTTTTATGTATTTTTATGTGGTGCTGAGGTCTGAACCCAGTGCCTCATATGTGCTAGGCAAGCATACTACCACTGGCCACAACCCCAGCTCCTGCAATTCTTTTTTTTACTGTGTACATGAACATGTGTACACACTTGGACATGCACATTTTTATCCACATCTAAAGTAACATCTTCTCTAAGATTATTTGTTTGTTACCCATTTTTTAGGTTTTCAAAATGAGTTGTTTATTTAAATGATCTAATTCAGAAGCTCTCAAGATTTATTATCTATTAGCTCTATTTCAAATAAAATGTAAAAGCATTACTTTCAGTAAAAAGACTCAGTGAAAAACAATAAACTCTAAACCTGTTGATCTCCTAAAAGTTGAGAGTAGGACAGTGGTTAGGCAAGATTTAGAAGGGGTAGGGAAGTTGTCAATGGGAATAATTTTATAATTGAAAGGAATAATTTCTGGAGTTTTATTGTAAAGTAGAGTGACTTAGCAATAATGTATAAAGAATTGAAGGGAGATTATTAAGGTTCTTACTTTAAGAAATGATAAATATTTAAGAAGGATTTGTTGTTTACCGTGAATCTATGATTATACAATGTATACAAGTGTTTAAACATCCTATTATATTAATCAGAAATAAAATAAAACCTAAAAAATCTCAATTGTTATATTCTCCAATCTTGCACAACTCTTATAAATTAATTCTCAAATAATTGACATTTATGCAATAATTAGTTTTCCCATGTAGGAATAAGACTCTGAGGAATTATATAATCATCCAAGAAACTTAATAATTGCAAGAGTATTGCATCTATGGGACACAGAGAAAATAAATATTACTTTTGTCCTGAATTAAAATGAAAATGATGGTATGATTTATACTGCATCTCTGACATTCACCTTAAATTATTAGACAGTTTTTCTTCTCTGTGGACTAGGGCTATCTCAGTGGCAAAGTGAGCTTGCAAACCTTCAGGACAGATCTGAGTATTGATAAAACCATTTTTTAAAAAAATCAAAGATAATATAGAGAGAACACATTCGTTCTATTTGTCTTCATTCTGTTATGCACACTATACTCTCACTCCCATTTTCTAATATTGATCACTTTAGTTAAAGAAGAAAACATTTTATATCATGGAAGTTATTGAATCATTTTGCTGAGGTAAATTTTAGTTTATTCAAGTTTTGAATGTTTGCTTTAGAACTGAAGGAAAAGGCATTGAATAGAAGGTTTCAAGAACTTAGCTAGGAACACTGGATGGGCAGTGATGTCAAGCAGAGCTCATTTTTCCTAACTGGGTGCTTCTGGGGAGTCCACCAGGAGGTCAGTTCCTTCTTTGGTTTTCATGCTAACTGTCTGAGTTCAAGACTGCTACAATTTCAGTTCTCAGGGTTCATGAGGCTTTCTAAAACTTATATTGGCAGTAATTTTAGATTTAGTGAAGAAAAAAAAATCAATGAGTGTAGGAACCAGGGAATAGGATGCATTTTCCTTCTGAAAGGGAACTTCATGTGAGAAAGAAAGTTTATCTGTGAAACACTATATTGATATAGGCAGGAAGGTTGATAAGGGCATGCTAACTCAGGTTGTTGAACAGAATAAAATTGAAAAGTAGTGTTATAATGTAATCATCAGTTATTTTCTAAAAATAATTTTAGTTACACATGTGCACAATACCCTTCTTTTATTTATTTCTTTTAATGTGGTGCTGAGGATTAAAAAGCTATCACTGAATACCACAGCCCCACCAGTTATTTCTTGCAAAGGTTATTTTTGAGCTCATTAAATGATTGAGGTACATTCTAAGTGCCAGGTTTTTATCAGTTAACAGGCAAGTGTTTTCATACGTGCGAGGGGGTAAGTGGTTCTTACAGTTGCCTGATTTATAGAAGATGTTAAAATAAATGTCATTATAAAAAATAAAAATAAATGTAAGATCAAAGAAATTTTATCACAGAATATATGTGTGTGTATTGACATTTGTATTTAACTTTTTGCAAATAATAATAACAGTTAATGTAAAGTGCTTGCAAATTTTTTCTGATCCTCATGCAATAACTAATCACCATGTTTATACTAGCAACATGTCATAAAATATCTATAGGTTAGAATAAGCTTTTTTTCCCATTTCCCTCACAACCTCTTATATGTAATTTTGTATAACAATGCGGGTCTCCTTGCATTTGCATGCAATTTCCCTTTTCTCTCCCTTTCCCTCCGACCTCATGTCTCTGTTTAATGTTAATCTTTTCCTCCTGCTCTTCCTCCCTGCTCTGTTCTTAGTTGTTCTCATTATATCAAAGAAGACATTTTGCACTTGTTTTTTAGGGATTGGCTAGCTTCACTTAGCATAATCTGCTCTAATGCCATCCATTTCCCTGCAAATTCCATGATTTTGTCATTTTTTAGTGCTGCATAATACTCCATTGTGTATAAATGCCCATTTTTTTTATCCATTCATCTATTGAAGGGCAGCTGGGTTGGTTCCACAGTCCAGCTATTATGAATTGTGCTGCTATGAACATCGATGTGGCAGTATCCCTGTAGTATGCTCTTTTAAGGTCTTCAGGGAATAGTCCGAGAAAGGCAATAGCTGGGTCAAATGGTGATTCCATTCCCAGCTTTCCCAGGAATCTCCATACTGCTTTCCAAACTGGCCGCACCAATTTTCATTCCCACCAGCAAAGTACAAGAGTACCCTTTTCCCCACATCCTCGCCAGCACCTGTTCTTGTTTGACTTCCTAATGGCTGCCAATCTTACTGGAGTGAGATGGTATCTTAGGGTGGTTTTTCTTTGCATTTCTCTGACTGCTAGAGATGGTGAGCAACATGTCAGAAAATATCTATAGGTTAGAAGAAGCTTATGCTTGTTAGTATTTTTCCTAGTGTAATGATTCTGGTAGCACCAGATTCAAACTATAAAGAGAACTGCTTTAAAATAATAGACAATTATGAACAAATTTCCATTAGACTTTTAAGTTGGTTAATAATCATCTGCTATTTAAAAACATCTAGTTCAGATTTGTGTTTCTGAGGTTAACTACAAAGGTCTGCACACAAATCATTAAAAATTCCTGGGCCATTTTATATTTTTTGTTAACATAGTATTTTATTAATTACTGTATCATAATCTTACCTGGAATTTAAATTTTCAATTTCAGCTTTGCTAATACACTTGAATTATTCAGCTAAAATATTTAACAGAACATTTTCAAGAATATTTTCTGATATAAATCATTTGTGTTGTTAATTATTCATTTGTAAGCAAATATTACCACAATAATATTATGTAATATTATTTAGAGTGTGAAAGTATATAGAAATATTTTGAATTATATATATATATATATATATATATATGTATATATATAGATATATATATATCTATCTATATATATATATATATAAATATATATATATACACACTCACACACACATACACACATCACACATACACACAAAGCTTGAAAAAATAATTTGGTTATCTATTGGCTAGACAAATGGAAATTTAAATAAATTTAGCCTCAAACTTGCCATGTAAATTTGAAATAGTTATACATAGTACTGATTTACTTGTCATTTTCTATGTAACTGTATTGTTACTACATGTCATAATCAATTATAACACTATGAAATTTGTAATCAGTATGAGCATATCATTAACAAAAATCAATAATACATTATTGCATTTCTGTGAGTTTACAAATCTCCAGTCCTTCTTAGAAAGACTTACTATAGGCTTTGAAGGATTTATAAATTTAACGTATTACTGCAATGTGTTGTTGGGGTCCATTACTAAGAAAACAGATATTTTCTAGATGGCATTGAGATACATCTCTATAACTTTGATGAAAGTATGGAATGCAAGCTGGGCAAAAGAATAAAAACTACCTCAGGCATCAAGAACCACAGGAACTCAAGCACCACAGCAGCAAATTGTTGAATGAGCACTGCACAGTGCATCTTAGCCATACTCATGATAACCTGGGAGTTCACAGCTATCAGATTGAGGGAAGATTGAATAATAGAGAGTTTACAATTCATGTTAAGAGTGAATTGGACCCAATTAATGGTCTGCCCTCAGAAAATTAATGTGTTTTTAAGGTACACGTACAATAATATCCACATATACCCAAAATGAAAATTGTAATTTGTTAAAACACAAAGACTATATAAGTCCTGTTACATTTTCATTTTTACATTTAATCATTTCATTTAGTTTACATGGCAATCTCTAGTCACATACTAGCTTACATATTTTTATGTGTTGTCAAATTCTTTTCATCAATTTCAATACTTAAAGATGAAACTAAACAATTCCATTATTATATTTTAAGAAATTACCACCATGAAGAAAATAGACAGGAAATTCATCTTGTCCTTAGTTTACTTTGCTTTCTTTGTGTATTCTCATGCAGTGCTTTTTATTTATGATCTTGAGAAAGCCATGGGAAGGTGAATTTACCTTCTTGCAAAAAAACAGAGAAATGTATTATAGAATGTTTAGTTGTTTCCTGGTGGTATCTTTTTCAAAAGGTATATGGAAATGACATTATAGACAATATCAAGTTACAGTTAAATATTTTTCTGTCAAGGAGAGAGGAGATTTCAGAAATATGAATCTGCTCCTCTTTGGGCCTATCTTAAATTCTGGCTCTTACACCCAGCCAACTGTCAGGCACAGATCTATGTAAACATGAGTGCCTCACGGGTGGGCCTGAGATCTTTCAATTCCAGTCTTTAAAACTAAAGTTTCCTGACAGATGATATTTTAGGAAGACATCTCCTGAGACTTTCTCACAGTTCAATCAGGCATGTCTCGATTTGTATAGGAAAATCTCTGCATTTGCTCTATTGTTTCTTGTAAGAGAGAGAGTGTGCTCCCAATGAGTAGACACATTAAGATTTGCCTTTACAGAAGTTTTGCCCATGATTGTTTAAACATGATATTTATGCATTATTATTTTTGTGGGATAATAAATTCAACATAAAGTATTCATTCCCATTTTAAAATTACAACCTTGGTTTCAGACTTGATAAGGGTATGTAAAATTTTCTAAAGAAAATATTTTATATAGAAGAAATCATGTAATACCTTGAATTTCAAAGAAGTTTCACATTTGACTGAACCATCATGTGGAATAAAAAATATCTGAAACGTCCAAAGTACAAAAACTACATGATAAAGGGTCCAGAATATGTAGGGATCTAAAACTATTTTTTTGTATGAAATACACTTAATGGTCTCTCCGATTTTACAAATTCATTGCTAGCTTATAAAACAAAAACTATTGAGTTACATTTACCTTTGCAGATGCACAAAACACACAACAAAAGTCAGACAGAGATTAAAATATTCCAGCCTTCCCATGAGATGATATTATTTCCATAAACTTTATAAAGCAAAATTAAATTCTTCTCTAATTATAGCTAAATATATTCACAAAACTTTAAAGATTAATAATGATTTAAGAAATTTTTAAGAACTTAAGAATACACTTAAGAAAAGGTCCTGAGTTATTGTAAAAAAATATTTTAATGCTGTTTTGTTTTAGGCTTTACATAATAAATTTGCAAGAGAAAAATAAATGCTTTTTCATAATGATATAATATGTACTTAAGAGTATGCAGCTTAATATGTGTTTCTTTGTAGTGACATATTTCTAATAGTAAAAAAAATTAAGAATTTAAATACTTAAGTGATTCTGTTTTTGTATGTTTTAGGAAAGAAATAATTGTGATGAGCTTATAAGGGATATTATCTCTGAAGATCAAGTTCATATCCATGAAGAAATTACAACTAAAAAATATGAACTACTTTGTAAAATATCCAAGTTACATATTCAAGTTTCATTTAAAACTTTTTTTTTTCCTTTCTCTTTTTCTGGGAGAGCAAGTGATTCAGTATTTTCCTCGTAGGAAAATTGAATTACTAACCAGTAATTACAGTTCTCTGAATGTCATATTCTCAGTGGATTTGTATCAATTGTCTTGGGGCATTTTGGCACATGAGTTCCAGTAATGTAACATTGTGAAATAAAGAAAATTAAGTTCTAATAGATTATATCTTAAATTTGTCTAGTATATTTCTATAAAGCCACTTTGAATTTTTTTTTCCAACAGTCTTGTGAAATAGATTCAGTTAACCCAAGATGTAGTTCTTTAGCACACAGAAAGGTGAAATCCAAATCCAAGATCATAATGTCATTTATGAAGCTAGAAAAATCTGTGCATGATGAGGTACCACAGATTCACTCTGCTATATTGAGTCTGCAATTCCATTTGTTAAATTATGTAGCAAAGCAATATAAATGGGAGATACTAATCTTATAACATTTAAAATACCCTCGCTATCATTGTCTTGTAATTTTTAAGCATTTAATTCATTATAACATGCGACATATTAAAGTATGAATTACTAATTAATATGTGTATTTAAAAACTGAGATAAATGTAGAAATTCAATTACTAGGAGAGTTTTTGAAAATACAAGATATTATAATCTAGAATCTAAAGTGAAAATGTTTAAGCATAATTATTATATTTCCAGTTATATGAACAGTAAGAAATATCTTACCATTTTAGAACGCTTAAAGATAAAAATACATATTTCATTGAATCAGGATTTTGTTTTAGGGTATAATGCAACTAAGAATGAACTAGTATTTTTTTGGAGAACAGAAAGATAAAAATTTTACCTTATGTAATATTGATTTTGGGAAATTTTGAAGAAATACTTTAAAAAGCTTAATTTCCTTTAAATTTTAAATGTTTCCTTCCTATTGCCAAATTAAAAGATCCTACTTTTCCTTGACTTATATTCAATCAGTAAGGTTAAGTATTATTTTAAACCACATGAGCTTACTTATTAACTAAGAGGTATGAAAATGAAGAAAGCTATTATTTTAGATATTTGGATGGTAAAAATTGCTATTATGCAAAGGGATTTTATCTTAATTATTCTGGAAGATGATTCAATTTATTTACATTGCATATTGTAAAATTAGCATACATGATTTATTTATTCATATGATTATCTGGAAATAAATATTGAACTAAGAAAAGATTAAGTTTTAAAATTAAAAATTTGGCTCTTGCCCTCTGAGTCAGTCTGAGTCAGGGGATAGGGGACTTTTCCAAAGAGCTTTGCAACTCTAGGCCACATAACCTCCCGATCAGGGAGATTAATGAGACACTGGAGGACAGAAAGCCAATCAGTGCATTTGCTGTGAAGAGGAGGGTCATCCGAAAATGGAGACATCCCTGATGCTTCTGAGGGAAGCCACATGGTGAAGCAAGGCCTGGACCCATCCTAGCACAAATGGCACTAGCAGATGTGACAAGCTGCTGCATGTTCCTGAGGACTCCCAAGGAAACTCAGCTGACTGTTAACAATAGATAGAAACAAAAGTCAGTTTGACTTGCTTCATCTTAAACACTTAGCAAAGACAGTCAAAGCCAAAACACAGCTATTCCTGGGCATTTTAAATAAAATAATAGTTAAATGTAACTTCCATAAATAAGTAAACAGGAGGCTTCAAAAGAGATTCTCAGACAGGAATGCCTGATTACTATCAAAAGAAACTGCCAGAGTAGTTTTTAGTTCAAGGCCTTTATTTCTAACCTATGCAGGTAGGCTTTATGTTTGCTAGTATGGTTATCCAGCCCTAAGTAACAGAATTAAATATTTCTCTATTAGACACAGAGGTCATACTAGTAAAAGGATTTTGCAAGCTCAGATGACATTAAGTTATTAAACTGTATCTTAAGGAAAAGGACATCTGTAACCCTAAAAGTTAAATGTTGTGTTTACACCCCTGACAATTCTGGCAATGTGACGAATATCCTTAAAGATTTACATGCTCAGATAGAAGCCATGTCCTCAGCAACTTTGTCATGGAAACAATATCTTAGCTCCTGGTTCTTGGTACTTCCTGGTGGAAAACATTGTTAGTCTTTGTCTCTGCCATCATACTCATTGGCATATTCCTGTGCTATGGGATTTATTGCTGCATCAATCTGGTTCCAGTACTAATGAATTCTTGTTTCTCTCATAGACCACCCATCACTCAAATTGCCTTCCAGTCTATTACTTCTCAATCAGACTTCTATCATGGACCCACTCGATAGACCCGATTTTTAAAGGGAGATTCCAAACTGCTTGCCCCACACCGTCCCTTGTCAGCCTGAAGAAGCCAGAAAGATTTTCTTTGCCCCCCTTGCTTACACCAGTAAGGAGGTCCCAAATTAGAGGGGGGAATGAAGCCAGATTTAAAGTTAGGTAGTCAGTGTAGTTAGGTAAATTGGGTCTAATATCGAGTGAAATATAAAATGAAGGCCATGCTGGGAATGACTCAGGGAAAAAGCAGGACAATTCATGGAATGTTAATGAAGTCCTGAAAAGGCCCTAGGCCAAAGTCCACCTCAAAGAAATGTTAATGGAGCTCAGGAAACAGCCCCCAACAGATTTGGAGATAGCCCATCCTAGAGAAATGATAAGCCCATCCCAAAAGGTGATAATTGGGCCCACCTGTGTCCTAACCCCTTCAACCTATATTCCATCACCAAAACTATAAAAAGGAGAAAGAACAGCCCTTCCACGGATTCCCACCTTTTGGATCCCCTTCTTCCTCCGGGAGAAGTCTTTTCTGCTGTCCTTTAATAAATTTCTAATTTCTACTCTGAAAAAAAAATTCATCTTGTAATAAGCATATTTTGTTACTAATGACGTACATAACAGATTTTTTAAAGAGATTGTATGCAATACATATATTTGGGACTGGGAGTATACCTCAGTGGTAGAGCACTTGCATAGCAATTGTAAGGCCTTGGGTTTAATCCTCACCTTCACAGAAAAGGAAAAACAACCACAACCAATTATTCCCTAACACTTTTGTCCATATGTTTGTGAGTATAGTATAACTTGTATTTCAAATGAAGGGTTGTGTTTCTTATTTAAAGGAATGAGTAGTTTCAAGTTTCCAGTATCAAAGATGACTTCCAGGTAGACATGTTTGTCATTGCCATGAGAACTGGTTGCCTTTTTCACTACCCTACAATAATATGTTAAGTGGAAAATACAATATAAATTGAGTGAGTATTTTCCCAGGTCCAAGTATGAGTTAAAGGTTTAGAAATATTTTATTGTCAAAAAGAGTACAAAGTGTGAAATGTCTAATAGTTTGTAGGTTGTTCATTTTATTAAAATTAGATTTTAAGGTAATAATAAAAGCAACTATCCTTTGAAACTAACTATGAGTGCCAAGTACCTTGCAAGCACTATTGTATTTGAGGTTTACAACACCATTGTCTAGAGAGCTGTGTTCCTTGTTAAGTAGGAGAAGCAGAGATAGAATTCAGACTCAGAAAAGCATAACTCTAAAATGCAAACTTTCAACCCATGTACTATATTCCCTTCTGAGCCCCGAAGTTTTTTTTTTTTTTTTTTTGATTTCTAAAAAGTAAATCCATTCCAAGTCTTAATTTACGTTTAATTGTATTAAAATTTTTTTTGGAAGGGAATATTCTTATTACAAAAGTAGAACATCCTGTGAAGTCTATAAAAAAAGGTAAATCAAAGAAAAAAATAATTACCCATAGTCATAATACTCCCAAATTAATTCATTCAATAACTGTAAATTCTGTAGATTTTTTAACATTAGGTATCTGTAGGCCCACATAGCCAAAGACTAGTGATGGTCTTCTTCTATCTAAAACTTAGACCATAAAATGTGAAGGCATTAAGATTTAATGATGGCTCCCTGTTATTATATAGCAAGTGATAATGTTAAGTGTAATGTTTAAAAAATATTTTTTTCTGATAACATTATAGTTTATTAAATGTTCATGTTGTCAATGTTTACAACATAATTGATAATAGTTCATGGTATTCCAGTAAATATGTAAGTATTTTAACACTTAGATTCTTTAATTTTTTTTTTACCAACTATTGGAGTTTAGTAAAATTTTACCATGTTTATTTTTGTTTAAACTTGAATCCATGTACTTATTCATTATGCATGCCTACATGATTGCAGGAATGCATTCCTTATTTATTTATTTATTTATTTATTTATTTATTTATTTATTTATTTATTTTGGTACCAAGGATTGGACCCAGTGATGCTTAACCACTGATCCACATACTCAGCCCTTTTTTTGTATTTTTTTTAGAAACAGGACCTCACTGAGTTGAGTTGCTGAGGGACTCGCTAAATTGCTGAGGCTGGCTTTGAACTCACAATCATCCTGCCTCAGCATCCCAAGACTCTGGCGTGTACCACTGAAACCAGCTACATGAATTCATGTACAAGAGACCACATTGCAGTTAAATTCTCCAGGTATATTAAACATATTATCTTTAAAGTAATTTTAATGTAGGCAATGTGTGGAGATATAGATATATATATATATATATATATATATATATATATATATATATATAAATTACTTTAAAGAATTTTATATATAATTGTATACAAACATATATAGGTATAAAAACTTGAAAAACAAGATACTTCTTTCCACTCTTTATTAGGATTATAAGATGATGGAAGAGGATTTCCCTGTAGGAAGTAAAAGGTCTCAGTATTCATATTTTTCAAGAATACCACCAAAGGAATTTTGAAGTAAGACTGCTAACAATGTGTAATGGTTTTCAGTCTATTGAGAAAACAGTGGATTGAGCAAGACTATATAATAGCACTATTTTAGAGTAGAAATTTTTTTGAGACAATTATTCACTCAAAGAAACTTGAGAAAATGATACATTTTTTGCCTTAGAGAATTCAAAAGATGTGCTTTCTACTGTGCTGATAGTATGATACTATTTTCACAAATTAAGAGCCCTCAATAGAGAAATGGCCCGACACTCTAACTACTGTCAATGGCAATAGCTCAAGATCAACTACTTTAAAATTAAAATGACAATTTATTTTTTCAGCTCTTCTTTCCTGTT
Organism: Callospermophilus lateralis; assembly: GCF_048772815.1. Classification (NCBI taxonomy): domain Eukaryota; kingdom Metazoa; phylum Chordata; class Mammalia; order Rodentia; family Sciuridae; genus Callospermophilus; species Callospermophilus lateralis. Next base: position 235,576 of record NW_027512570.1, read on the forward strand.
TAATTGGCATCTATTCAAAAATTCCATACATGGGTCATGGGTCAAATTATTTATTTACCTAGAAATACATTCTGCAATGAATTTACACTGGAACCTTTTAAAGAGAGTTGTGGTGCAGAAAATTAGATGTCTCCTGGGTAAAACATTGTGATTTTCAATAAATGCAATGGTAGATTGGTAACATCAGTTTTTAACATTTTTGAAAGAAAATTATTCATGCTGTTTCTCTGCAGTGCTGAACTTTGAGGATTCCTATAATCATTTGACCTTATGTTACATGAAGCTGACCCAGATTTGCATGCAGAGAAAAAACATTTTGGCTCAGAAAGCAATCACTAAACTCACTTAACTGAATAAATTGGTTGTTCAGTAAAAAGTCTTGGTTAAATTCCTGTATATTGAGAGATTGGGGTTTTGATGCTATGTTCAGCTTGTTAGAAAAGAAAGATATATAAACTTAGCATTACTACATAAACAAAAGCACTATTTTACTCAGGTATTAATTGCCTGAAACTTTTGTTCAATTGATTTGTTTCTATAGATAGTAACAATTTGATACCTAACCAAGCCAGTAACTATAGATAATACCTGAATTTACAAGTGTTGTCTTTCTGACAAAATTATGGCTTTCTTCTTTTACTGTATTCAATGAGTATCTTGCTTTAGGCTAAACAGTCATAGTAGATGATTTATACTTTAGAATTTTTGATTGAAAAAATATGGGTCAAGTCACCATTTAAATCAGCTATTGCCCTTCTTGGACTATTCCCTGAAGACCTTAAAAGAGCGTACTACAGGGATACTGGCACATCAATGTTCATAGCAGCACAATTCACAATACCTGGACTGTGGAACCAACCCAGATTCCCTTCAATAGATGAATGGATAAAAAATGTGGCATTCATACACAGTGGAGTATTACTCAGCACTAAAAAGTGACAAAATCATGGAATTTGCAGGGAAATGGATGGCATTAGAGAAGATTATGCTAAGTGAAGCTAGCCAATCCCTAAAAATCAAATGCAAATATCTTCTTTGATATAATGAGAGCTACTAAGAACAGAGCAGGGAGGAAGAGCAGGAGGAAAAGATTAATATTAAACACAGACATGAGGTGGGAGGGAAAGGGAGAGAAAAGGGAAATTGCATGCAAATGGAAGGAGACCCTTATTGTTTTACAAAATTACATATAAGAGGTTGTGAGGGGAATTGGAAAAAAACAAGGAGAGAAATGAATTACAGTAGCTGGGGTAGAGAGAGAAGAGGGGAGTGGGGATAGTAGAGGATAGCAAAGGTAGCAGAATACAACAGTTACTAATGGCATTATGTAAAAATGTGGATGTGTAACCGATGTGATTCTGCAATCTGTATTTGGGCTAAAAATGGGAGTTCATAACGCACTTGAATCTAATGTATGAAATATGATATGTCAAGAACTTTTTATTGTTTTGAACAACCAATAATAAAGAGAAAGAAAAGAAAGAAAAAAAAGAAACACCATAATGTTGTGAAAATAAACTAACAAACATTGTTGAAATAGTAATACTGAATGGAGAAAGAATTTTAAGTATGACTAGCTTCATAATAACTATAAGTTCAAACTATGGTGATTTTTTTTTCATTAAAAGAAAAGAATGACTGTTCTTTATAGGTATAGCATCTCTGTGGTTCTTATTAACTACTATATAATAAAATTACAAATTATTGTTAGTTATACAATATTTTTATACATGTCCAAAATCATTATACATGTCCAAAATAGATTTTTCACATTTAAAGTACTTTATACATAATAATGATTTTTAATCACTTCCCACTGAATAAAACGATCACTATCCCCTTATTTTAGTGATTAGACACAGAGAAGTTTACCTTCTTTCTTATGGACACATGAATATAGAGACGGAGGTCAGAGTATTCATATAGATTTGGTTCTCATTCATTTCTGGCAAATGTCATTAGTAGTTTGTTTATTGGCTTTTTTTTAATATTTACTTTTAGTTTTTGGCGGACACAACATGGGGTGCTGAGGATCAAAACTGGGCCCCCCACATGCCAGGGAGTGCTATACCATTTGAGCCACATCCTCTCTTGGGTGGCTTTTTAATGCAGTGCTGGGTGTTCAACCCAGTACCTCATGCATGCTAGAGAAGTGCTTTACCTCTTATCCATAACCCTAGTCCCCAAAGTCCTTTACTTATTTTTTGGGGGGGAGGAGAGTGTGTGTGCGTAGTGCAAGGGATTGAATCCATGGCCTTAATCAGCAAAACAAGCACTCTACTGACTAAGCTATATCCTCAGCTATGATCTATTGTCTTTTAACAGTGACAATGGAGCAGCCTGTCATTCAGTCTTTGATTCTGCACCCACTTGGCTCAGGTTGGAGGCAGGGCATGAAACCTTGACCAATCAGTCTCTTAGGTGAGAACTGTCCAACCCTCATGCAGCCAGTGATGAGGGGGAGGGCGTCCACAATCTTCTGTTCCCTTGGTGTCTGGAGCGCACCATTTTTTCAATCTTTTTGTAGGCTTCTGTCCTGGATCCAAGCCCAGGTGTCTGTGCTATGCAGAAACTGAAAACAAATCACAGGGATAACACTGAGAACCCTGAGAGTCAGGAAATGGTAAGTGTGCCTTGTTATCTTGAGACTGGGTAGGAAGGTGGCTTAAAACTGACAGAAGTGGCAATGGTGGAAACTTGTAGTCATGGCTAGGGAGTCCTCATGGTCCTCTCCAGAGTCTTGTGGCCAGAGGGTCTCTCTGTGGTAACTTAGCGTTCACCTCCCTCTGACTAGTCTAGTGAGGCTTAGATCAGCAGTTGGAAACCTGGGCATTTTGTTCCATAATTGTAAGGTGTTTACAGCTTTTTTCTAAAGCCCTTTGTGGGCTTCCATGTCCCATGATTCCAGCATGTCTCCAGAATGCATAATGAAGACTGAGATAATTACCAGGAGAGAACCACAACTTCATTTGTTGTATTCAAGCATGAGAGAGGCTGCTGATTTTAGGGCTTGTTACTCATGAGGGTTTGTTTGTTTGTTTGTTTATTATTTTATTTTGTGTGTGTGTGTGTGCGTGTTTGTTTGTTGTTTTCTTTTTGGAACCAGAAATTCAACCCAGAGGTGTTCATCCACTGATTCACATTCCCATCCTTTTTTAATATTTTTATTTAGAAACAGGGTCACTTTGAAGTTCTTAGGGCCTCACACATTTGATGATGCTGGCTTTTAACTCATTCTCTTCATGAGTCCTGAGATTTTTAAATGTAGCAGAAGCAGTATCTCAAATCCAGAACAAAACCCTGAAATCCAGAACTTCAGCTTATCTCTCCATAGGTCTCAGAATAAACCCCTAGTTTTCTAACTCTCTGTTCACATATCCAAAACTAGGGTTCTCTGTTCACAGAGAATAAGTTTAATAATGACCATGTAATGCAGATAATGGGCCTCACTCAAAGACACCTGGTGGCTAACTGAAAGATGTTAATGAGCACCATTAAGGCCTATTTCAAAAGTAAAAGACCTTGAATCCCACTTGTGGGAACACCTTCTACAAAGTCCTTTGTCCCAGGAGTGATTCCTTATTGAATTTGAAGGAAAAAAGATGGGTCACAGAAACAATAAAAGTGAACCCATATGGTATTCAGGATGCCTTTTCCAAAGCCTATTTTAAATGCATTATGCTCCATGTTCTGCCGAAAACCATCAGTAAACTTCTAAGATGGCACACAAAAATGATTTTTTTTTCTGATATCAATCCTTATACAACATGGTGGCCATTCTATTTCTTCTTGCTTAAATAATTTTTTTTCTTCAAAATTTATGAAAGAAACACCCAGATTCATGGAAAACTGAGAAATTTTGGTTCATCTAAAAACTTCACTTTCAGCTTTATTAATCATTATTTCCCAATGTTTTATTTCAAATGCATGCATCATTTGTAATGTTTTTCTTGAAGAACTGGAGGGCATTTTTAAATTATTTTAATTTATAATTCTGAGATTTTTCACATGAGAAAAAAGCAGAATAATATTAGGTGACATTAAAAATAATGAATCTCTCCTAAATGAGGTCTATGTGTCCCATTTAAAATTTTTTTAAAAACTGTAATGGGTCATCAATTGAGGGTGTATTTATTTATTAATTAATTTGTTTATTTACTTATTTATGGTCAGACCATTTCATTAAAATAACCCACAGAAGGGGCTGGGGTTGTGGCTCAGTGATAGAGCACTCACATATCACATGCAAGGTCTTGGGTTCGATGCTCAGCACCAAATAAAAATAAGTAAATAATAAATAAATTAATAAATAAATAAATAACCACAGAAACATTCCAAACATTTCAGGAAACTCTTTTATTCTGGTGTGGCAGGAAAAAATAGAAGTGGGACTAACTTGAATTTAAATTACATGGAAGTTCAATCTCTCTCTCCCTCTCTACCTCTCTCTCTCTCTCTCTCTCTCTCTCTCTCTCTCTCTCTCTCTCTCAATCTCTGTACTGAGTTTTGACCCAAGGGCCTCATACTTAGAAGGCAAGCACTCTACATGCTGAGCTATTTACTCAGTCCCATTTTTTTGGGGGGAGAGAGACCAGGGATTGAGGTCAGGGGCACTCTAACACTGAGCCACATTCCTACCCCTATTTTGTATGAGTCAAATGAATATTTTTGTGATCTTTGAATGATATATGTTCCATGTAGAATTTGGACTTGCATATCTATTGCTACTTTTACATGTATTTAATATATATATATAAATTTCTCTCTCTCTCTCTCTCTCTCTCTCTCTCTCTCTCTCTCTCTCTCTTATATATTATTTTTGAATGGAGTTTTCTCACCCCTTAATAGTTCCTGAAAGAATCAAGACCCACAGTGCCACCTACTTCATCCTTGAACGATGTCTAGACAAATACAGTGAATATTTGAAATTCTCATGACCAGGAATTTCTGAAATGGAGATCCATCCGATCTCCTGTTGCTCATCATTACTGAACCAGATAGTTCCTTTATTGACTGGAATTCATAAAAATGGTGTAGAACAGAGATGCAATTGAGTTGGAGCCTGCTGGGAACTGGTCTTGGAGCAGTGGAGTGCAGGTGTCTGATAAAACATCTGTGGTGGAGCCATGTGGATCTGTCATTGGCTTCCAAATAACATGTGACTGACAATGGACAGTCAGTAGACCCTTATATGTAAAGGCCTCTTGTTTTGGGGAGAGGTTTGGGGGTGATAATCAGAGTCAGATTGCTACTCTAAGTAGAAAAGATGTATGGGATAGCAGCCCAGTTGGTGTTTTCTCTTGCAAAACCTGACTCATCACATGTGACAGTACTCCCTCCAGTGCTGTGTCCTAGTTTGTTGTAGGGACAAATGAAGCAAGGCACTGAAGATAGAAAGAAACAGTTTCATTTGGCTGCATCCAGGTTCAGAAAGCACAGCTTTTGCTGTTATTATTCAATCCCTCCAAGTTCAGGGAATTTCAGAGTTTTATACCCAGCATGTAAGTAGAGGGGCTCAGAAGTTTACAGTGTGCAGAAGTTCACATAAAAGCAGCTTTTTTCTTTCACTGTCTGGGCAAGTTAACCCTTCAAGGACAACACTTGAGAAGAGGAGAACTTCTTCTACCCTTTCATCCTCCCTCTGCCAGCTGTTACCATGGAGCCAATTTGTAACTTATCTTAAAAATGTAGACATCTCTGTGAAGCCTAGCTCAAGGTCAGAGGCCTTGTTTGCAATTTCTTCAAAGTACTATACTGGATATATTTGTGAAAATAGTAAGGGGGTGTCCAGCACCTTGGCCAGTGGCCAAGTAAACAGGGCAACACAAAAATAGAAAGTTTACCTACATTGAACTATTTTGCAGAGACTCTTTGGCTGACAGTTCCCAAATCAGCCATGGTGAAGTGGACTTTTCTGTGGAGAAAGCGGGTACCACTACATTGGGCACCCCTCTTCCTCCAGGGAGAATCTTTTCTGCTGTCCTTTAATAAAGCTTCAACTTTCCACTCTAAACTTGTCTTCATGTGCTTCTCTGGTGTTATACTTCAGCATTGGAAAAGGAAGGCCTCATTACCAGTAAATAGCCATAACAATAACAGTGAAAGGACAGAGATAATGCCAAAAGTAAATTCAACATTTAGAATTGAAGATAATAATAATCTTTAGTGATAAGAATTCCTTAATTTAATACTTTAAAAATAATAACAACATGTTTCCAGGGAGCAAATTTGTGACATTGCAGTCAAGGGGAGAAATAAAAAATATCCATGCATTTCTGACCCTTTCAATTCTTTATTCACTCAAATTCTTAATACAACTTTACTCTATAGGTTCCTAATGAAGAAAACAACAATCCTTAATGATAGGCTCTGCAGTGGAGATAATCAAATAACACCAAGCAATTGTAGATTAATTAATTCCCAGAAAACAATTTTAGATTAATTCTGAACATTGCAAAACAGATTTAATCATGACAGGCTAGTGACAGACATTTCCTCTGAATGCTAAGTTCAAAACTCTCAAGCCTTTGGCTTTATGTCCTGCAGATGCACACCCACTCAGACAGCAGTAATCAGGTCCCAAACCAAAACAGGCTTTTTCTGGTGGGGAGTGGATGACCAGTTGAGTAAGAGGGTCACAGGGAGAAGTTGCATCTCTCAGAAAGATCAAGACAAGGTGATAGAGTTTGAGAGCAGTGAGGATCACACAGAGAATAGGAAAATGATGGCAAGTGATGGGATGTCAGTGTAGGTCCACATTAGGCTCTCCTGCTGGAGTACATACTTTTTTAGGCTGGCTAAATCACTGTTTATTAGCTCTATTTTTTATACTAATTTTGTTTTTATTTTTTTATTTTTTACCACACCTTGTAATTATCAGGTGCCACCAGATTTCTCATTTACCCTGAGGTCAGAAATAACTGGTCTGGTGGTCTCCATCGTGATATTCTCACCTTTCACTCTTATCAGGAGAGGAAAGCCTGCCAGCGACTTTATTCAGTTTACCAGGGTGAGGACAAGTAATTTGTCTGAGGCCATATTAGAGGACTCTGTGGGTGTGCCTGGTGAAAATTGACCTCTAATAATAACCTCAGGTTTCAAAATGGAGTTTTTTAAATGGAGTGAGAAACTGATGTGACTCCCTTTTTGAGAAACCAGCCACCTCAGAGCAAAGCCTGTCCAAAGGGGGGAGTTACCCTTTTCCATGGAAAAACTCAGAGTGCTCCTAGGCATATACTAACCCTGCTGAGTTGTTTGTCTGTAAATAACTGGAGAGATCTTCCATGCCAAGTGATCCTGACTCAGTTACACTAGGTTAGGACCCATAGCAACCCCCTAGCTACCACAAAAAGCATGAGACACAGAAAATACCTGAAAAACCAGGTGACCTTCCCAGTAGTTTTGTTGATTGGTAACATGATTAGGCAAATTTATCATATACATTCTTGCAACCTCTCATGGCCTAAACCACTCGGTTCAAATATATCCACAACTTGAACTAACCAATCACCCTTACACAACTTGTTCCTGCCAATGAATGTGCTAATCAATGTTAAGAGTTGTTTTTTGACTTTTCTGTGATGTGAAATGATTGGCTATGTGTTGTTGTGATGCATACAATATCCCCCCAAATCTATTAATCCTCAATGAATTAAGGGTCAAGACTGACTCATTGGGACCACTGTATCTGAAATGGTTGTGAGTCCAGGCTTGAGCTTACAATAAACACTCTTGTGTGACTGCATCAGATTCAGCTCCTGGAGGTCTATTGGGGTCCCATGAATCTGGCATTAGAAGAGTTGCTTAGGTTCAGGCCTAAGGCCATTCTCACACAACCCCTTTCACCTTGACAGCTCTTCTGCAGATAAACAGAAGCCATAACACATAACTCCTGTCTTCATAAACTCTATCTCTTGAGTCCAGTGTCATTTCAAGTTCTGGGTTTAAAAAGACATATTCATTTTCCTTGATGTTTTCAATAAGTCACACAGAATTCTTAGGAATGGCTTGGAAGGATAACAATGTTATATTGCAAAACTTCATGAACTTTCAAATTGCTTGCTGTGTGTGACTGACCAGTATGTGAAAGGCCTTGGGAATATGTGAATATATTATGAATATAATAGAACTCTTGAGACTTTTTTTCTTACTGTACACACATCCTGAGGCCAAATGAGGCTGTTTACTAGAGGTCATTTCTCAAAGAAGAGATAGTGATCATAAAGGAATAAATTAACCTATATATTATAAATAAATCTAATATATATTTGATTAAAATTGATGACATATATGGCCATGCCAAATAGTTTGCTGAATCATTTCAATTACAGTTATTTACTTATTTTAATGTTTTGCTTACTGTCTGCATTAGAGACATCGTTGACCTGCAATTCAGGAAAACTTTTAATTCTAGCACTGAATTTATCAGGTTTTGACACTTTGATATATTACTTATTGCCATAGGATCTCTTGTTCCTCAATGTGTATATTTATAAATTTACACATTCTAGAAGGTTTTAGAAAGATAAAAGAAAATATGTATTAAAAGAGTAGTTTAAAAAGCTCTTTAATATACCATTGCTATGGTTATTAAATAGCATTTTCTTTATAAGAATGTATTAACCTGGGGCTGGGGATGTGGCTCAAGCAGTAGCGCACTTGCCTGGCATGCATGCAGCCCAGGTTCGATCCTCAGCACCACATACAAACAAAGATGTTGTGTCCGCCGAAAACTGAAAAATAAATATTAAAATTCTCTCTCTCTCTCTTTAAAAAAAGAGAATGTTTTAACCAGCAATATGTATACAACAATAACATAATAAATAAATATGGTACAAACAAATAAACATAAATTAATAAATGTTATATGATTTATTTTATAATAATATTGGTAAAATATACCCAGAGATGAAAATAAACATTTAAATAATGATACATATACATCTCCATTTTTATTAAGGTATAGTGAAATACATCTATTTTTGTAATATACTTTTGTTCATGAAAGCATCATAAATATTATTATCAAATATTATTGTAGCTGCACAAAATTAAAAATCCAAATTGTACATATATCAGTAAATAAATGGCGTTTAGTGACTGAAATTTCTGAGTCTGTTATTGTGAAACACAAATATTCAGTAAAATATGTTCTGAAGAAAACCTCAATTTGAAAATGTAAAAACATAGAAAGGAGTATTTAGAGTTGTTTTACCATGAGATTAATTTAAAATACCTTTGATACCCAATCAAATACTCTGAAGTTTTTGCTCTTAAGAAATACATATGAAAGAATACAGCAATTCTGTCTCTGGGTAATGCAAGCATAAGAGAAAGATGATAAGAATATTAAGTAAGCCTCAAAAATCTGAGGATCATGAAATAAATAAATTCTTGGCAAGAAAATATCAATCAATTTTGATGTAAAGTCAAAACTAATAAGCATTCTAATTTACCAAATCTTAATGATTTTATATATTAGAGAAAAGAAGTCAGAATTTTAAGCAAATACATGAGAAATGGGTGTGCACAACAAGGTTTAACCTCAGAAAATTTTATACATCCCCTGTGTCTGTCCATGTGTCTCTCTCATGTCTTTCCAGTGTGACATCAAAAAAAAAAAATGGAGAACAAGTTTTTGAGTAATTGTATTTAGGTCTTAAAAAAGTTAAAGAAAATAATTAGCTCTCTTTATCTATTTTTAGAAGTAATTTGCCTTCGTATTTCTTCAATAATTAATGATTACCCTGTGCTTGTTGCTGATAATACAGAATGTGTAGAACCACCCAGAATGAGAGCACTATTTAAATAATGTCAGAACAAAAAGTGCTACAGAAGAGTAGGAACTGAAAAACAAGGCCAAAGCCAGCGGAGGACCACACAGCATTTAGGGGTATATCAAAGAGGAATGGAGTTGGTCTTAAGAGGTCTGACTTCCCTTAGCCAAGACAAATAACTAGTACAAACTGTCTTAAAATATTTTTCTTCAAATCTTATAATTTAATGGATACATGGTAAGAATCCATAAGTTAAATGTAAACTAGCAAATTTACATTCATTTCTGGGACACTTTTACTTCTAGTTCTATAGATTAATTAATTTTAATGCCTTTCTAGATATGGTAGATAACTTTTTCTTATTCAACATTTATCAGGTAATTTACAAAGGACTCCATTTCAGAATTCAGTCATTTTTAAAAATTCATAAAGCAACAGATGAAATTGTTTAAAACACAGACACAGTAATATAACAGGATATAAATTCTGTGTAGACACCATGGTCTTTCAGTTTAGCTCCTAGTTTAAAGAAAGCTTAACTGGCTTGTGTGTTTAGTTTTAAACCAAATTTTATTTTTTCATGTTCTAGCTCTCCTTTTCTATATCTCATTTCTCTCATTTTAGAATCATGTTAGGAAAATTTAATGTCCTTGTCTAATCTTCTGTTTTCATTCTGAAGGATCTTTTCAACATTATCTTTCAGGTTTTATAATGGTCATCTATTTAAAAAAAAATTAAACTTGTTCTTAATATACAAATTCTCTGCCTTCATTTTTGAGTTTTGCACCTGGTGAGGTGTGATTCATTGAGTTCAGGTTTGAAAAAACAATCTTTAAGTTATAATGTTTCAATTATATATTTTAAGATAAAGAAACAGTTTTAAAGTTACCGTATTTGCTATAATTTTTTAAGTACAATAATTTTAAATTACAAATATTTTAACTACATTAAATTTCTTTTTCATTTGGCAATCCTAATGAAGGCGTAATGGCTCATTCTATTTTTACTTATAATTTTATTCTATTAAATATACCTTTTCATTTATTATTCATGCAAAATTATTAATAGAAATTCATCACTGGTTAAGAGACATGAGTCAGCCAAGAGGCAAGTTAAATAAAAATTCAAGTTTATCTCCATACACAACATAACTCTCTAAGCATACTTTTTGCTGGAAAAAAATACTTCAAGATGGCAAGTAGCACAAAGAACTGTGCTGAAGGCTGAAACTGATTCTGAAAGCTAATGCCTCTCCCACAGCACACCATCACAAAGTGAAGATTTCTAAAGTCTGGGAGACTAAGGTGGATATTTTTGATGGAAACACGTACTCTTGTGATACTAACAAATTGTAGAGAAAAAATGATTGATAAAACCCATGAAATGCAGGAACCCCAGAGTTCTGAAAACTATCTCAGATGTAAGCCACACAGTATACCTGCCTGACCATTAGATTTTGTTCACTTTAGACCTTTTAGTGTGGGAAATAAACATTGATTAAATAAATCACTGATATGTGGGGTTCTAAACAACATTTATTTTCTCAACTATACAGTCTAAAACATTACTCATAATGGATTAAAGCACAAGTATCTGGGACATATTTTTCAAGGCTTTTTAATTTTATTAGAATATACATTTAATGTGCCACATTCTTTTCCAAATTTCTTATGGAACAATATCAAAGATTTGACATTATGCTTGATGATACTTAGGGAGTCACTTAAAGAACTGTAGAGTCATTCCACTCACGCCAAGATAATATCATATTTACATAAAGAGTGAGTTTTTAGGTTATTTGTGGTATAAGGCACAGATTCTATTCAAAACATTAGCAAAAGAAAATACAATCATTGTCAGATGAAGTCCTTATATATAAAAATAAAATAACTTAAAAAAATTCCAAGCTGGGCATGGTGGCGAATGCCTGTAATCTTGGTTGGCTCTAGAGACTAAGGCATGAGAATTGCAAGCTCAAAGCCAGTCTCAGAAATTCTGCAAGATTAAGTCTCAAAAACAAAAAAAGAAAGAAAGAAAAAAGAAAAGAAAGAGCTGATGTTTGGCTCAGTAGTAAATCACCTGTGGGTTCAATTCCTCATTTAAATAATAATACTAATAATAGTTCTAAATGACATCATGATAAACACAATAAAAATTAGTAACTGAACTTATTTTTTGGTGGTACTGGGGATTAAACCCAGGGCCTTGTGTATGTGAGGCCAGCACTCTACCAACTGAGTTATATCCCCAACCCTATAACTGAACATCTTACTAGACTCTAGCTTCCTTCTGTGACTTTTGTGTTTTTGCTATTCCTTCTATTATTCTATACTTTCTGCCAAAATTTTCTTCAGAAATGAAAAACTCACTCCTTCCACAAATTACCTTCATAAAGGAAAATTTCTGGACATCTTCACCCCTTTGGTAAGGATTGTCAAGTCTTCTGTTATGAGTTAAAAACTCTATCCTGTTCTTTAATTTGATACTTCTGCCTGTTTTCTATCCTTTTGTTTAAAATTGTGGTTTATAAGTGTATAGTTACAATTATGGTTTACATTGCTTCCTTGTCTTAGAACAAATATGCCTTTTGCACACTTATCTCTAAACACCAAAACTCATGCTTTCATTTTTCTTTGTGTTTTGCTACATCACCAAGGTGGCTACAGGTCTTAATGCAAGCAGTTTCTGTTTGATCGGATCCTGGCTTCCTCCCTCCGATGTATGGTGTCCAAATTTTTTTGAGCTTGGTGAGACTTTTAGTGAGGTTACATGTCATATACCAGTTTTGATGTAATGAGATGTTTTTTGAAAATGTGGTGCACGTGATAAGTGGATGTTATATTGGGACTTCATGGGGATAAGTGACTGCAGTGTCTACCTGTCCTGCTATGAGGTCTTCTTCATAGTACAAAACATTGTCTTATCCCTTGTTTACAAAACTTGAATTGATGGGGTATACGAAACCAAGGTTCATGTAGTTCTGATCTCAAAAGTTATGACCACTGCATGTCTACATTGTATAGAGCGCTTGCTTTTTTTCAGGGCTACTTTACTTTAGAGAACTCTGAAAATTTTTTTTATAACATATAAGTAAAGAAAACAGGGCTGGTGATGTGGCTCAAGAGGTAGTGAGCTTGCCTGGAGTGTGTGTGGCCTGGGTTTGATCATCAGCACCACATACAAACAAACATGTTGTGTCCGCCAAAAACTAAAAAAAAAATAAAATTAAATTAAAATTCTCTCTCTCTCTCTCTCTTTAATAAATAAATAAATAAATATTTTTTTTAAAAAAAAGAAAACAATGTTGGGCATGTTCAAATTTTCCAGAAAAATCTGAGAGCAATTATTAATGATTGACAGATAAGCAAACTGAGAATCCCCGAGTAAAGTGATATATCATAGTTTATAAAGTTACTAAATGAGAAAAGCTAAGATTCTAATGAAATCTAGTTAAGGTTTTACACCTAAAAAATACTATAATATTCACAAAGTCTTACACCTAATACATTATGAGGCAAGGCTATTACTTTATTGGCTTCTCCATTTAATATTTTCATTTTAGAAACATTTTATTAGTAGAAATAATAGTATTTCTGATGATACATATATAAGAAAATATTCAACACCTTCAACATCCACAATGTTCATTAGAAACAATGTAGAGGTTTTATACCTTTATATCAGATTTTTAGAAAAAGCATTTATAATCTGATAGTAAAATCATTTTTTAAATTGTGGTAGTATAAACATTGTTGTAGCTGCATTCATGTAGTGTGCTGTGATGCCCTTCAGTATATGAATTGATAAAGAAAATGTTCTTTTTATACAAAATGGGATAATGCTCATCATTTAAGAGAATGAAATCATGGTATATGCAAGTAAATGGATGGAGCTGAAGAATATTATGCTAAGTGAAGTAAGCCAATCCCCCAAACCAAATGCTGAATGTTTTCTCTGACATAAAATTTCTGATATGTAATGGAAATGAGGGAGAAGCATGGGAGGAAGAGAAAAAACTATAGATAAGGCAGCATGGAGGAAGGGAAAGAAAGGGAGCATGGGGATAGGAAAGTGATGAAATGAGATGGATGTCATTATCCTAAGTACATGTATGAAGACATGAATGGTGTGACTCTGTTGTGTACAAGAGATATGAAAAATTGTACTCTATTTCGGTAATATGAATTACAATGCATTCTACTGTCTTTTATAATAAATTAAAATAAAATCTAAAAATTATGTTATAAAAGATTGTGAGCAAATTCAGAGGAAATCAAATATTTAAATACAAAAATAAAAAATCATGTTTATATATGTTGAAATGTTGTATATATTCCATTGTGGAGTTTGTAAAACTCAAGAATAACTATAACATATTATGAAAAAGAGCAAATACTTTTGAAGCAACTAAAATATATTCATTTATTAAAAAATAATATATTGTCTCATTTAAATCTATTCTTTGAGTGAGATGCAGAAAGACAGAATACAAAGAGTGATTAATAAAGTAAAACAAAATAGGTAGAAGTGAAAAACTAAATATACAAATGAAGAAAGAAGTCTTAATGTACTAAAGAATCCATGCTAAAAATAAGAAAAGAAGTGAATGCATAATAAGACCTTGAGGAATGACAGATTATGTATCCTCTGATAAATCTATGAAAACTTATTTTTTGGGGGATAAAGATAACATATGAAACTATTTCTCACAAGTTTAGACACGATTTTGTAATTACTTATTCGGGAAAGTGTATTAAATAATATCAATACTAGATACTTCCTGAAATTTTTCTCCAAGTCGATGAAATCTTATATATATTTTAGAATATGTATGTGCATGTGCACTCTAGAACACTATGTATAAATGTATATATGTTTAATCTAAGGTTAACTTTTTATATGTATGTGAAATAATTTGATTCTTTTATATTTTTCTAAATATAATGGTAAATAAAATATTTTTGTAGAAAATATAATGTGAGTGATCTGTTTATTTTAAAGTGTCTGAATTTTTTTTTTACATAACTGGCTTTGTAAAGCCAGTCATTTCTATATTTTAAATAAAAGGTGTGTTTGAAGAGGCTGGGGATATGTCTCAAGCAGTAGTGTGCTCACCTGGAATGCGCACGCCTCTGAGTTCGATCCTCAGCACCACGTACAAATAAAGATGTTGTATCCGCCAAAAACTAAAAAATAAATATTAAAAATCTCTCTCTCTCTCTCTCTCTCTCTCTCTCTCTCTCTCTCTCAAAAAAAAATATGTGTTTGAATAAAAATATTTTAAGAAAGCCTCCACTCAATGATGAATAAAATTCCCTATTAAAGAGTATTGGCCATTTTCATTTTTTTAAGTAGAAAATGTTTCCCATAAAAAGAAGAAATGGATGTTAGCCCACAACAGTACGCTAAATCACCTTTCATAAAAACCTAGGGCAGGGATGCTAAGAAGATTATATTTCAAAGCACAATGGATCTCAAACATCAAATAAAACTTTTGGCTTAATGAAACCAAAAGAAAAGATTTGATCAGCATTTTATATTTACCACAGAGCCTTCTCTCAAAGAAGTAGGCAGTCCTATGCTAAGTATTTGATAGCATACCCTTGGTGTCAACATTTCCTATTCTTCTATAACAATCACTGGAGGTCCAGATTTCCCCTCACAGTCAGAATTCTATTTTCTTCTATAGGGTATGCTCACAAAGCAAAACAAATAGGATTTCATGGAAAAGGAGTTTTTAACTCATATTTTTCTTACTCTTTTTTCTGGAAACAAACAGAATGCATCTGTCTTCAAAATTACTTTCACCATAGTTTACTACAATTTTCTAATCCCAATATTGGACTGCAGGAATCTCTTTTGTGGGAGCCAGTGTTGAGGGTCTTCTGCTGCCAAACAGAGGCCTCACAAGCCATGTGGAATTTGGATGATCCATGTCATGTCTTGTGAACTGCATGGCTTACACATTTGCTTTCCAAAAGAGTCAACCTGATGTGATCTAAAAGGTCCTCTATTATATAAAATATGATTTTCTTTGAAATTGGCCATCTTTATTCATCTCAGCTAGTGTGCTGCTCCTAATGGTCTCTGAATTAATATTAGTGAAACACAAAAGAGCAGTGGGCCTCAACCATTATTTTTCACCTGTTTCAATCCAAATATTCTTCAGGACTACTTCATGACTTTTTGTATAAAAAGCCCAACCATCTAAAATAGTTAAATATACCAGTGGATTAAAAGGCCCTATTCTTATAGCTTTATGACTCTAATTAGCTTGAATGCTTAAAATTGATTTAAGTTGTAAACCATGCTGTTTTGTTGCATAAATGGTATTGTGTATGTGCATCAAATCACTGTATCAATGTGAAGTAAATGTATGGATACTTAGATCAAGACAGCAGAGGCATGGGTGAGAAATTCTACACATCAAGAAAGAGCTGAAAGACCTGTGTCTGTGCCTGGATCTGGGATTGTGACTCAGTGGTAGAACACTTGCTTAGCATGTTTGAGGCACAGGGTTTCATTTAAGTACTGCATATAAACAAAATAAACAAAATAAAGACCCATCAACATCCAAAAATATATATAAATAAATAAAGTGCTTAAGTACATTCTCAGAATTAGTCTATGTCATTTTAAGAAAATAAAAACAAAATAAAATGTTTCACCCCTTGTAGAAAAGCTATTACCTTCAATAAAGTGCAGGTTATAAATTTATTTCTTCTTTGTTATCCTGTGAGGAAATTACTTCATGTTAAAAATTCAGTTGTATGTTATCACGCAAAAGAATGATTGAATATCAGAGTTTTTCTTCCTATGCAATAATCACCACCCTTACTGTTATTGTAGGAGAAATTAATAAACACAGAAATCTTGGCTATTCTCACAAAGTTTATGTAAACATGTTACTCTAAATTAAATTTATATAATCAATTATGATTTGCTACCAATGCAGATATCTTGTTACCATTTGGAACACATGAAGAGGTGATGAATTGATTGCTATTTCAGTTTCAAGAGAAACATTTCCTATAAGCGCATTTGTATTTTGTCAAGAAGATAAAACAAGAACAGTAAGGACTTATGGATTCCTGATCCATGCAAAAATAACTGAGAAAGAAGGGAGATATCACTTAGAACATGTACACAAGTCTATAAACCACTTTTTAAAAATCATATTAAAAATACATTCAAAGAACTACAGATCCAGTTAAGAAAAAATCAGCTACTCCATGCAATAAAACTACAGGAGATATCACAATATCAATACTTGACAGAATAGAAGATGGCGGCGAAGGGAGTGCATTACCCCCATGTACCGCATCTTTGTGTCAGGAGAATGACGAGTTAGAAAGGCTAAAAGCTATCTTGTTAGGAATTTCCAGCAAAATTGGGGTCCTCCAAAAGCTAGAGGAAGGATTTCCATCGCAGAAGACGGGGCTTGTGAGGACCGGTCAGGACTCACCCGTTGCTTTGGTCAGCCGGCAAAGGAGACAAAATGCTGCCATTCGCTTGGGATACCAACACGGCAGAGATCTGATGTCATCAGAAAGCGGCGGAGGAGAGAACTTCATCGATACCAGCGGTGACACAAACAGTTGGTCTCGTGGTAAAGAAAGTGAGTCACAAACACCCGAGTCTCTCTCACTTTGTCATCAAGCCAGAAGGGCAGAGCAGAGCTGCTGCCCGCTCCTGGAACAGGCCCAGCGGCCCGCCCCCATGACCCCAATTGGAGTAGGGACAGAGCAGAGCCAGCACCCACGCCCGCAAAGTAGGCAGGCCTGTGACAGACCAGCGGATGAGGCCCAGAGGCCTGCCAGCATGGTACACACGTCACCCCAACTGGAGTAGGGGTAGAGCAGAGCCTTCGTGCCCAGATCAGGGCAGTCCTCAGGTGTGGTACGAGGGGCAGGGCAGAGCTGCCGCCTATGCCTGCAAGGTAGGCAGACCTGTGACAGACCGGCAGATCAGGCCCAACGGCCTGCCAGAGTGGTACACACGTCACCCCAAATGGAGTAGGGGCAGAGCAGAGCCACCACCCATGCCCGAAAGGTAAGCAGACCTGCAACCGACCAGTGGAACAGGCCCAGTGGCCTGCTGGCATGATAGACACGTCACCCGATTTGGAGTAGGTGCAGAGCAGAGCCGCCGCCCGTTCCCGCAAGGTAGGCAGACCTGCAACCGACCGGTGGAACAGGCCCAGAGGCCGGCCGGGGTGGTAGGCACGTTACCCCTATTGAAGTAGGAGCAGAGCAGAGCCTTCGCCCACGCCCGGAACAGGCCCAGCGGTACATGGGTGTGGTAGACAAGTCACACCAATTGGAAGAGGGGCAGAGCAGAGCTGCCGCCCGCATCTCCAAGGTAGGAAGACTTGCAACCAACCAGCGTATCAGGCCCAGTGGCCTGCCAGCGTGATACACACGTCACCCCAATTGGAGTAGGGGCAGAGCAGAGCTTTCGCCCGCGCCCGAGAAAGGCCCAGCGGCCCGCCGGAGTGGTAGTCACATCACCGCAATTGGAGTAGGGGCAGATCAGAGCCACTGCCCGCGCCTGCAAGGTAGGCAGACCGCAGCCCAACCCTGCAAGGGAGACTTTTCAACTATACAAGAGCAATATAAATATATAGGGGGAAAATTTTTTCAAAAACTCAACAGTTTCACCAAGCAGAAAGAAACGCAAGCAATATGAAAAGACAAGGAAAGAAAGGACCACAAGCAATGCAGGTCAACTCAACTTTAGAAGAGGTAACAGCTGCAGCAGGTGGAATGTCAGATAAAGAATTCAGGATATACATGCTTCAGATGATCTGGAGTCTCAGGGAAGACATTAGACAGCAAAATCAGACAATGAAAGATTACTTCGACAATGAATTACACAAACAAATCCAGGCAGCAAAAGATCAACTATACAGGGAGATAGAGGTTATAAAAAACAAACAAACAGAAATCCTAGAAATGCAGGAAGCAATAAACCAACTTAAAAACTCAATTGAGAATACTACCAGCAGAGTAGAACACTTAGAAGATAGAACATTAGACAATGAAGACAAAGTATTTCACCTTGAAAAGAACATAGACAGCTCAGCAAGACTGTTAAGAAACCATGAGCAGAACATCCAAGAAATATGGGATAACATTAAGAGACCAAACTTAAGTGTCATTGGGATACAGGAAGGTATAGAGCTCCAAACCAAAGGAATGAGCAATCTATTCAATGAAATAATACGAGAAAACTTCCCAGACTTGAAAAATGAGACAGAATCCCAAATCCTAGAAGCCTACAGGATGCCGAATGTGCATTTTGATCCTAAAGGAGAAGTTTACTTGAAATTTAAAAATTATGTGTCACTGAAAAGGTAGAAGATATATTAGACCTTATTGTTTAAAAGATAGAAATATGCCAATGAAATTCTTTCCAGGTATTTGGTCATTTTTGATGTACTGATCTGTGTATGATAAATAAAATTTAATTCCATTTGTAGATTTAAGGAAATATGCTTCAAAATAAATGTGCCTTGAGAAAGAATATTAATGTATTTAGCTTCTATATCTATGTCTAGAAAATTTAGATAATATCACAAAAATTACATGATTTGTGAAGAAATGCTATTCACTGTATCTTTATAGTATTTTGAGGAGATTCATGGATTTTGAACTTTTGCTTCAAATATATTTTGTCAAAAATAAACAGAATTGGTCATAAAGGTTTTTCTTTTATATTATATCATCAATTTATGGTGACATTATTATTCTCTTTCAAGCACAACTATATATAAAAAATAGTGATTCTTTTTCTTGGTGCTATGTTATCTTCCAAAATTCTTATCCTTTGTGAAAAACAATGATAACTTTGTAGTGCAGAATTACATCCTTATAAAGTATTTTATTTCCCCCAATTTTAATCATGGATCTAAATTCATAATAAAATGTATTAAATATTTTTGACTATAAGCCTATAAACTCAGCTAACTATTTTACCTAGAGATCTGGATTTTCATATATACAAGTCTATTTTACCCACAATGAATTAAAGTAACAGCCAAAGAGAAAAATAAAATGAGATAAACACCACATCAACAGAGGAGGTGATCTCCAGTGACAAAAGACTTCAAAGAACTTTTGGAAAACAGAAAGTCTGGAAGCAGATGAAGGATGCATTTGAGTTCTAATTAGGTCTCCCCAGGAGGGAGATTAAGACCATGACTAGGCATCTTGGAAGTCCATAAGTGAGTGTGCTTCAGATCAGCACAATGGAAATAAAGAGAAGGAACCATCACAGAATCTGGGTTTGCAGTCTTATCTCAAAGGAGGCTTCTGCTTACTCAAAGTGAAATTTTGGGGCTGTCTTGCACTCTCATTTGTATTTCTACATGAGACATGGACTGTGATTTACATGAGTCTCAAACAGTCTTGAGTGTTGGAAGCCTTGAATGGTCATAGCCAGAAAAACTCTCTTCTACTGATGAAAGTATTTTGAAAAGACCACTTTCAACAATTGTCTGGGAAATGAATCCTTCAGTCCTAATGGTGCCATAAAAAAACAGTTCCCTATAGTGACACCTCAAAAATTCACTTTTCAGTCTAAGTTCTGTACGTAGTTTATGGTACTAGTGAGACTGTATTCCTTATAAAAAGGGAAGACAGTGCAATTAATTACAGTTTTGACATCTGTGTAAACTGAATATCAAATTAATGGTCATCTTATGTCTTTTCTGCTGTTCATTTTAAATCCCTTAAAAATACTTCTTTTGATCTTTATAACTTAGCTGAGTGAGTGAAACTCATACTCTTCCCCAAATCATTTGAGCCTGCTCACCATAATTTTCTCAAGAAACAAATACAACACTGTTTTTTTAAACCATTCCTGTAGGGCAAGTGAGTACTAAAAAGTAGAAAATAGGATCATCTGTTTTCAGATTGAATCATCTGATTTTTGTCTTTATTGCAACATGGAATAAATGTCCTTCTGGTAAGGAGAGTGAAGTGACCTAGCTAGGATTGTAATTTCTTCTGTTCCTTTGTGTTTTCTTAGTACATAGAATTTAAAGTTCTCAGGTGCAGTTTAAATTTTATTTGGAATCTTGTTCAACATCCTGTTGGAAAAGTGTCCTCTTAAATAATTAGAATTTCTAAAACTGCAGGCTGCAGAGGAATGGTGTAAGAAAATATAATTGCCAATTTATCGAAGTGATCATGAGTGAAGACTCTTCAACTTTGACACACTGATTCCTGAATCTATGTAGTCTATCTCTTGGTAGCACAATCTGATATGATGTGAAATTTAACAAGTGTTAGCAACACCATCACATTTTCCAATATCCTACCATGCCAGTAGCTTTTTGTTTCTTTTGTAGATGACAATACAGTGGATACCATGGTCATAGACAATAGTAATATCTTTATTTTTGTTAAATGTGGTCTGATTCAATTTTAGGCATGATCTATTGATACTTTATTAGTGATGCTTGCTTAGCATTTATTATCTGTAAAAGCAAAATGTAAAAAAAAATGTTTGGGGTTTTCTGGTTAAAATTATTTCTGAGGTCCACTTGTTAATTTATTATGAGAGAATGATGAAAAGAATTATGCTCTAACAAGAACCTAGATATAGACCTTTCCTCCTAGCTGGTGGATATTTGGAAGAGGAATTTGATAGATAAAATGTGGTGATGGAAACCATTATGGTACTCAGTCCTCATTCATCCTGTGCAGCATCCGAGGCTGGATAAAAACAACTAGCCAAATCCAGTTGTCACCTTGGTTGTCTTGTACATTGTCCATGATGTATGTGCTTTGGTATGTGATAGCATCAAATTCCATGATATTAACACTGCATTGACTCTCTCAGAGATGCATCCTTATTACTGTACCCCCCAAATTTTATAGTCATCAAAAGTTCCTTCTAGACCCTTGACCAAGTCTTGATTTCTTTCTATTAGTTTATGTACTTTCTTACCTGAGGTAACTTCTTTTTCTACATGAAAGTGTGGATGAAGTGTGCTGCCAAGTATTCTGCTCTTTAGAAAGAGTTTTTTTTTTCCATTTTTTAAAAGGCTAACCCTGAAAGATGCTGTACAATGGTGTTATTTTATTTCAGTTTACTTCTAAATGAAGATAACTCATATTTATTTCTAGTAATATTTTGATAGAGGTTGGCCAATTTACTTTTCTATCTGATTTGCAAAAGGAACCTTTTCCCAAAGAAGGAAATGAAAAGGTGTTGTATCACACCTTTGCTCTGAAATTGATTGGGGTCTTATGAGAAAGAGTGTAGGTTCATGACTAACTTCTTGGTTAGTTTTTTGCTTAGTGATTGGTCACACTCTACAAGTGTGACCTCAGGGGAAATGCCAAGGAAGATAGAGAGTAAAATAAGTAGAAGCTATCAATTGATTATGCTTTTGTAACTTAAGTAGGGTTTTTGACTTACATATCTCTCTGCCATCCATTTAAAGTGAAAATATAAAATTCATCTTTATTTTTTATGTATCATCAATAAATTTCTAAAAATAAAATTTACACCTATTTTTTTTTCTAATCCTGTTCATGATTTCTCTATTTTCTTGATTATATGAATTTTTTATAACTGATACTAACTTGATAATCTGTATCAATTCCTGGTTTACAAACACTTATTGATATTTGCCTCTTTTTAGTTATAGTTGGCCTCCAGTAACAAAGGGAAAGATCCCTTTCTGTCTGTTCCTCCCAGCCCTGATTCAGCCTGTCAGCTTCCCAGACCCTTATGCAGTTGGTTGTAAATTCTGCCAAAATTTTTCACTATTTTTCAAGATTAAAAAAAAATCAAAAACTTTAAAAAATACCTTAAAAAGAAAAATGTGCAGGGAGAAAGCAGCAATATATTTTTTCATAATTAGGCGTTTTAAATTTTTTTAATATTTGTCTGTATTTAATGTAGGTCAGCCACTGATACTTCATCAAAAAAAAAACAGTTTCTTTGCTGAGTTCAGGTGACCAAGGAATAGCCACACCCTATGAAAAAAACAGAACACACACACACACACACACAAAAAAAAAATAAAACACAGAATCATCTTTAACCTAACATTTTATATGATGTTTCAGATCCCCGTAACTTTGCACACAACATTCTGTGTTCAGTTGAATTTTAACTTCTTTTTGTATTTGTATAGAGTGTGACTATTGAATTGAAACATTTTATTCTAAGCGTCTTTGTGGTTTCTTGTGAGGTTAAGTGGGTGAGAGGGAGAAGGGAAAGTGGGGGATTCTTTTGTATCATAACATGAAGTTTTCCACACAGTCTGCTCCCATGTGCCAGACTTCAAGTTTTTCTTTCACTGGTATACTTTGATTATTCTTACTTCCCCTTTACCCATAAGTTAAAACTTATGGTAACAGCACTTTATCAAACTGCACTTATTAAGAACAATTTTAAAAATATAGTTATAGTTCACTTCACCAGTCTGCACTTATTGCTTATGGTTTCACTCATCTGCTATGCCTGTTTTTGGTGTCTAAAAAACCAACATTGTATTTTCAATATTTTACCCAGTTTCCTACATGTATATACTGGAAAGAAAATCTTTTCTGGAAATATTCCATTTTGATTGAATGCTATAATCAAGAAAATAAAATTTAAATATGCTAAATATATCTCCAGAATTTCTCAAGTAGCTATGCTTAAAACAAAGAGAATATCCTGAAAAGAAAAACCATGGTCAGCTTCAAGAAAGCATGAATAGACCCCAAGTACTTATCACTAATGATGGATTATAGATGATAAATACAGAATAACCTCAAGATTTAAAGGAAAACTAGTATTCAACCTGGTATTCTTAACTGAAGCAGACTGTCCATTAATGATAAATAATAATAGATTTTCATTAATGATAAAATTCTAAAAAGCTGTATTCTGTGCCTCATTTCAAAGAGAGTTACTCAATATAGAAGAAAAATCACACAAAGGAAGCAGAGTTTGTGGATGAAACAGTGGCTCTAACTACAGAGCTGAAGAAAGTTATGCTGATTATGCAGTAGACCTTGAAAATAGTTTTGTTAGCATACCTCAGTCTTACCTTTAAAATGATGCTTTAATAGAAATATTAGCTAGTGAGTAGTCAAGTGATTGAATGTAGCAAAAGTTAGAAGATTCTAGTGGTTTATTTTCTTCACCACACACACACACAAAATTGAATATTACAAAATATAGAGAAAAACAAAGTGATGAAAAAGAAAGTAAAAACACACTAAACACAAATAATGGAAAGTCAAGTTTTTCGTATGAAACACAGTAAAATGTGCACTTTTTGTAGCATTTGATGCGATAGAAGAAAGTAGTATTGGTTGTTCTTGATGGTAAGAACATCCCTCCATGAGCACCATTCATGTCCTGATATTGGATGTCAGAAAGGCTAATAAATTAGAGAAAGAAATCATTCTTACTTCTGGTGTGTGTTTTGCGATGAAAACTAGTTTAGAATCAAATTTGTGAAAATGATTACTGGTTTTTAACCTTCATAAATTTTCTGTAGACAAAGAATGCAACACATAATTATTTTTAAAATAGAATAACTAACTGATGATGAATGAACACAGGACTTGTAACTATTAAATAATAGACTGGGGTGTAGTGGTCTGTACAGATGCTCATACTCAGAAATAATAAAGTGCCCAATGCAGATTAAGCAGAAAATCACATAATAATGATTACATAAATGATAATCAATTAAACACTAATGCCTTTTAATATTTGACTCATTGGCCTTAAGAGAAAGAAGTGGCCCCATAAGCCAAATTGGTTTTCTTCCCTCTCTCATTGCCATTCGAAAAAATAATGGGAACCCCTAATACTTTGTGAAAGATCTTCCATGTATTTATTTCAAAATTATGGTCAATATCAGACAACTAATAGTAGGTATGGCTAAATTTGGTTTCCTTTTAGAACTTTACATAGTTGCAGATAGAGTGGAGGCTGCTGATTTGGGTGTAAATTTTGAAAACTACAGTTTTATATAGTCCTGGGGTTTGAACCCAGGGATGCTTTATTACTCATATATATTCACAATTCTTCAATATTTTATTTTGAGACCTGGTCTCTGTTACCAAGCCTGGCCTTGAAGTTGTGATCATTCAGCCTCATACTCTATGATTTTTGAGATTACAGGTATGTACCACCACATCAACCTGGACACTTCCTTTTATTTTTTTACACGAATCTAATAATCAAAAGTATTTTAAATATTTCTGCTTTTTATTTGATATAAAATATTCAATACTAACTTTCCAAATTGGTTTTCACCATTACATTCTTTTTTTTTTCAAAAGGCCAATATTCATGTTGTGTAGTTGTACATTTTTTTTACCCCAAAAGGTATACTCAATAGATTGTATTCTGAGTTAGCAAGTCAATTTTATATGTTTCAGAAAAACAAATTGCCATAAATTGTTCTGGTTATGCTCTTAATAGAAGTACCTTACTCTTAGTCATTATAAAAAAAGAAAAAAAAAAGAAGGGAATTTAGTAAAGTCAAAAGGTACGATCCAACAGTTGGCTAGTTGTTTCAACCAGATGTTTATGATTTGATTGTTTCTCTTTTAAATTTCTTATTCTGATTGCTCTGATGGCTTTTCCTATGATATATAGTAGTCAGCTAAATTTAAAAGAACTAGTTTATGTGAAATATGGATACTAAGGGAAATAAATATCTGGAACAAATTAATAGTACTCAATATGTTTCTGATGATTATATACAGCTTCCTCCTACCATTCTGAGATTGCAATTCATAGAGCTTTAAATGACTTTCATTCCTCACTATATTTCACTAATTAGCACATGCAGAAATAATTTTTCAACAAATTTATATTAAATAAGTAGCAATTTAAAGAAAAACAGATATAATTCACACCTGTGAAATTAAAACATGACATTTTCCAAAGAATATTTGGCATATTCAAATAATAAAATGAAGAATTGTTGCTTTCCTTTATGTGGTAGGACACAGTTTATTGTCATGTTGTTTCAAAAAAAAAACATTGACAGTTTTTTTATGAAAAAACAGTTGTTATTGTTTAACATGGATTTTACTTGAAAAATTTTTTTTTTATTTTTACCCATTTGAACACTGAGAAGCTATTTGCCGCGGTCAAACACAGTGAGATACTGTTGTAAGATGTATCTCTGAAACATCTGCAGTTCTTTTCATTTTATGTAACAGCATCATGCACACCCAGCATGAGAAGAGGTTGCTCATTAATTTTGGTATCAATACTGGCTTAGGTACATTGAAAAGATGTTGAGAAAATTACATCTATAATGGTGGAATTTCCCATTTCTTTGTTTTCATTTTTCCTGTGGTGCTTCTGCTCTTGATATTAGTTATGTTAACTTTAATTTGAATTGTCCATACAGTTTCTTAAAACATAAGACACTTAGAATTGAGGAAATTACTTATAGCATATTTATTTCATAAACTGATATAAGATTCAATGAAAGACTTCAGCATTATTAATGCACATTTTATCAAAATTCCTTTAAGTCACAACTTGAGATACAGTATTAAAATCTTACATAGCTAAAGGTTTTTTAACAATGAATTATAGGCACCCTAAGCAAGTATTTAGTTCCAATTATTCATTTACTTTACTTCATTCATTCATAATATCATAGTTGATAAATACCACACATCAGAGTGTCTGTTTTTGAAAATAAATTGCTTGGTAAATTACTAACAATGCAGCATGCAATTTTTATTTATTATTGGTTCATCATACCCACATCTTACCCACATAGTAAGATTGCTATAATATTCAATAAGTTGTAGCTAAAAACATGAAATACCACATAACCTATTGTACAGATTATATAAATGCTCTTATTATTTCTTCATCCTTTTCACAAATATTTATCAGGAATTTACTATATGATAATTAGAACTAAGATCATCCTAATTATTTCAGATATTTGAAAAAAAATGCAAGACCTCATTTAAAAAGGGCAATATAGATTTCAGAAGTAACTACTGTTTCTCTAGTGAATAATGTGTATAGAAATCTGTTAAGGTCTTGGGGTATGCAAATATATTTGAGATGCATCAGAGAGTGCATATGAAAAAAACATAGTATTTATCATGTTACATAAATGAAGTGAAATATCATACCAAAATGTTAAAAAAATTAACTTTTGGGAAAAAAGCAAAAGTGTGCACTAGTATTTGAAATAAGGTAATAATAATTTTTACCATAATTAGTTGTTTCTGAGTCTCATTTCACTCTTTACTTTAATTATCAATCCATTTTGTTAAGTACCCCTATAGGTGTTATTGGAAAATATTGGCATTTAGTGAATAATGCCACTAATTTTCTGTTCTGCAATATTAAAGAACTATTTCAGATTTATTGCAATGAATAGTTTTGCTTAAATGTAACAGTAGTTTTTCAATGTAGAAATTACTAAGATAACTCTGGGTGTTCTCAAAGTCTATAACAACGATATTTGATGAAATTTGTGGCATAGTGTATAAGAAAAGATGCTTCTCTACCACAAAGCAGACATCATTGAAATAACCTTGTGTAGTATCAGCATATACAAGTTTGGATGAGGACTTTTGCATCTTTTCTCCTTTTACTTCCCACCTACAACATGGCTTATTTTTCATAAGCAAATATCTATACTTGTTAAACCTCTCAAACATCTCAGAATTTACTAGGAGGGATCCATGACAACCTAGAAACAAACATGTGGGACAGTGTGTAGATTAATATATGAAGATGTTCAAGAAAATATTGGTCTGGTCAAGAGATGGTGCAGCAACTATATAGAAAGCTTAAAATTGAAATTGAAAGAAAGATAATACTGCCAAGATTTACTAAGAATCATGTAGTCTTTGGAAGCAGATATTTTAATAGGAAGCTCTTTAGACTGATGTCCACTGCATCTTTTTTATGAATATTTGCTCTGGTTTTGAGGGCCACCACATCTAGCCAGTACACATTTGGCTTGATATAGCATATTCAGAAAGCCCACCATTTTCTTTATAAACCTAGGCATGGTTTACTATACATCCACTGAGGTTTTACACAGACTTTTCCCTTCTTTTAATATACCTAGCCCATTAGTCTTGTCATATTTAAATTTATTCATTCTTCAAGAAGTAGTTTAATTGAATTCCCTATTGTCTTTAAAATAAATTCTCCACCTAAAATAATTTATATATTTTAAAGCATTTTATTGTAGTATTTAGAATCTTTATAAGTACAAAGAAATGACATTCTATGTCTCATTTTTACCATTGTCTTTCTCATATAACTTTCATTATGAATTGAGTATGTCCCTCAAGTACTCATGTGTTGGGAACTTGGTTTCCAAGGGGAGAGAGTTGGAAAATAGTAGAATGTGTAAAAAGTGAGATCTAGTAGATTGTGGTTAGATCATTGGGGGAGATGCCCTTGAAAGAGTTAATGAAATTTTCATGGGACACAAGATAGTTCCTATTAAAGCAGATTGTTACAAAAAGAGCAAGTCTTCTTACTGGATTTCTCTGACTTCCTGTGTCCTTATGTTCTCTCTACCTCTCAAATGAGCCCTAACCATAATTCCATCTCATGTGTAATGCTGGTGAAGGGGCTGTAACAGGAGCTGCGAAGATTCTGGTACAGAGCCCTTAAATCTTCAGAAGTATGTACTCAAAAAATATTTATTTATTTATCTATTTATCTGTTTATTTGTTGTAGTTGGACAGAATACCTTATTTTATTTATTTATTTATTTTTATGTGGTGCTGAGGATTGAACCCAGATTCTTGCATGTGCTAGGTAAGCACTCTACCACTGAGCCGAAACACCAGCCCCTCAGAAAATATTTTTATGCATTTATACCTCTTTTTATACATTGGCCTGGTTCTGGTATTTTTCTATAGCATTATAAAATAGACTATAACAACAAAAAAAATGACTTTGAGTCTAAGGCTTCTTACTATAAGAGTGAGTAGAACATCTAAGATTACATTTTATAAGCCCTGGTATAGTTTATATGGTAATGGCTTAGCATTTATGATTCTTATTTTTTTTTATATTTCAAAGGTGATATCTTGTATTTCTTATATTCCTCACGGTGCTTAGGTTAATGTATTGCCATTTACTTTGGGACTCAACAGTGTGGAATTGATTCTGTTTTGCTAAACAAAAGCAAGAGTGGCTCCTTAAAATATAACAAAGACTCTATGAAAATGTTTTGAGTTTTAATGGGAAGAATTGCTATTGATTATAGAGGGAATTTGAATACATGGCTCCATCTTAATGATACTCATTAATCAGAAATGGTCTGAACTGACTAGATTAAAATCATTAGAATACCATGAATAAAGAGGCAGATTAAAAAAAATAGGTTTATCTAGTACCATTTTGAGTCTCCTATTACAATACAAATTACAGTATTTTTTTTTTTACCAGTGAAACGACTCAAACTCGTGTAGCTGCATTTTAAGCCTCATGTATTCACCCAAGTCATATAGGTAAAGAATCCACTATAAGTTGGGCAGGATGGTCCATGCTTGTAATCCAAGAAAATTGGGAAACTGAGTACTTTCAGAAGTTTAAATTCAGCCTCAGCAACTTAGTGTGGTTTCAAGCAACTTAGCAAGACAGTCTCAAAATTTGAAAAAGTGGGGAGAGGGCTTAGGAATGTGGCTCCATGTTTAAAAATCCCTAAATATAAACTGAAATACAAAAAAGAAATACAGTTTAAAATGCTACAATTTCGTGTTAAAACTAATAAAAAAATATTTCATATAATTGTTTTCTCCAGTATTCAAAAATGAAAATAGTAATTTTTTATTTAAATAGGTAATGTCTTTTACTGATCCTCATATACATCAAGGTGTAATGTAGAGATAATGACTTTACTATACTCTCTTATTTGTCAAAGTGTTTATTATAAATGATTCATTTTTATATAAGGTATACATTTTGGACAAAATCAGTTCAATGTTCACTACTGGTATGAGTTTTCAGATGTTCAATGAATTTAAAATTTGAATAAGTTTTCAAAATATCATTTAACTTTTTAGGGTTTCTGGGCACAATGAATCCTCCAAAAATAAGTAGTGTTAAAGAAACATGTGGTTATGAAATGTTTTTTTCTATTTGTATTCTCTCTAACTAGTATGTATCCACAGGTGCTGAGTATTGGTGAATAAATTTTGGAAGCATTGTCAATTGTCAATTTTCACATTTCACAACTTTGTCTCTTCTATGGTTGTTGTGGTGAGGATTAAATGTTGACTCTTCCTTAGAGAAATGGTACGATGGTCTCATTTGTAAAGCTTCTCTTCAGTGTGTTTTCTCTGATGTCTAATAATATATGATATATAATTTAAAATATTTCTATATTATCTACATTTATGTCTTCTTTCCAGAATAAATAGTTTAGTGGTGAAAATGAATTGATTTCTTATTAAAAAGTTTGCTAATTTGTTTTCATTTGTAGGGGTTCTTTTCTGTATAAATTCTGTTGTTAATGAAGTTTAGTTTTTCTTTAAAAGTATTATCACTTTATTTACATTTCACATTCACCAGGGTGTCTTCTGCTGTGGTGAATAAATTTTTATTTTTTATTAAAAGTTTTGCCACTCATTCACATTCGTAGGGCTATTCTCCAGTGTGAATTCTGTTCTGGCAAATAAGGGTTGATATTTGAGTAAAAACTTTGTTACATACTTTGCATTTGTTAGGCTTCACTCCAGTGTGAGTTCAGCTGTGGAAAATAAGGTGTGATTTTTGACTGTAAGCTTTTCCACATTCATAAAATTTGTAGGGCTTCTCTCCAGTGTGAGTTCTGCTGTGCCTAAAAAGGTCTGGTTTTTGACTAAAAGCTTTGCCACATTCTTTACATTTGTAGAGCTTCTCTCCAGTGTGTGTTCTCCTGTGGCAAATAAGGTGTGATTTTTGACTGAAAGCTTTGCCACATTCTTTACATTTGTAAGGCTTCTCTCCAGTGTGAGTTCTGCTGTGCCTAAAAAGGTCTCCTTTTTGACTAAAAGCTTTGCCACATTCTTTACATTTGTAGGGCTTCTCTCCAGTGTGAGTCCTGCTGTGGCCAATAAGGTGTGATTTTTCACTATAAGATTTTCCACATTCTCTACATTTGTCAGGCTTCTCTCCAGTGTGAGTTCTGCTGAGGCCGATAAGGTGTGATTTTCAACTGAAAGCTTTGCCACATTTTTTACATTTGTAGGGCTTCTCTCCAGTGTGAGTCTGCTATGGCCAATAAGGTTTGTTTTTTGACTGAAAGCTTTGCCACAATCTTCACATTTGTAGGGCTTCTCTCCAGTATGTGATCTGCTCTGGCGAATAAGGTGTGATTTTTACTGTAAGCTGTGCCACATTCTTTACATTTGTAGGGCTTCTCTCTATTGTGAGTTCTTGTGTGGCAAGTAAGGCCTACTTTTTGACTGAAAGCTTTTCCACACTATTTACCTTTGTAGGGCATCTCTCTAATGTGGGTTTTTCTGTGGTAAATAAGACCTATATTTTACTATAAGTTTTGCCACATTGTTTATATTTGTAGGGCTTCTCTCCAGTATAAATTCTCTGGTAGTGAACAAGGTCTGAATTTTTATATGATTTCTGGTGTTCACTCTCACTAGTAGTTTTCCATATTTTCTCTTGTTGTAAACAGTCAAGATTACAACTTCTATATTTTCCACTTATCACACTGTGAAACATATGTTTTATGCCCTTTTCTGTTGAATATTCTTGAATATCTTGAGGAGTCATGGCTGAAATAAACAAAAAATAAAAATAACAATACCTATTAGAGTAGGATGAATATACTTTGCATACATAACTTGAAATTAAGGTAAAATAAGTACATCAGGAGTGTAACAGATTAGTACATTCAAAGTCATCATAAACTCAAAAATATATCAGTTCATTAAAAATGTACAGACACAATTAATTTGAGAATATTACCAAAATTCTTTTAGAGACCACAGTATCCAAGAGGAGTAAATCATTAAGAAGAGTATTATAATAAAGACAAGGAAAGTATGTTACTCTTATCATCCACAGCTTTTTGTTCGTCATAATATAGCATTACATATTTAGGAAATATCTACCAGCTACCTTTACTCTCAGTAGAATAAGAGAAATGTAAAACATATACAAACATTTGTGGCTTTTTCAAAGAGTGTCCAAAAACTGGTTTTTTTCTAAGATGACATAGAGATGTGAAAATAACTGGCAGATTTTGTGTGATAATGCCACAAATAGTCAATAAGGGTAAAGAGGCTATGGACTCTTAACAAGAAATATGAACAAAAAATTTACTAAGAAATATACACATATATGTCTCTAAAATTTTCCATAAAAACATTTTAAAAGACTATAAAAACCTGGCATAGCCTATGCCATAATACTTGGCTGAAGTCAACAGTTGACAATCAAGTATAATAAATTGATTTTCATATTTTTAAATTCATTTGATATGATGATTTTTTTCACTGACAAATAGTACTTTATTTACTAAATGTATCATGGTATTTCATACTATATATAAAAGGTAAAATGACTAAACAGAACTGATTAACAAAATCATTATTTAATATAAATATCAGTTTTGTCTTACAAGGTATTGTATTCCTTCTACTAGTAGTATTAATGAAGAACATAATACACTCAACATTTGGTAAAAAAAAAAAAAAAAAAAAAAAAAACCTCTTGACCCTCTTAAGCTCAATAAAATAAAAAATAATATAAATAATATTAATAAATATTATAATATTAATTATAATATTATAATATTATAAATAAATAAAATTAAAATATGGAGACTTTGACTATAATATCAACCATACAAAAAACACAGTACCTGGTGAGCACAATTTTTCTCACTTAAATTTTGACTTCCAGATGCGAATCAAATATTCCTGCAACTTAATCCCTGCCTGTCACATTTCACTTAATGCAATGTCCTGCATGTATTTTTTAAAAAACTATGAGAACAAATATTTTCATAACTAAATAATAATTGTATATAAGTGCAATATTTTTACTCATTTGATCATTGATGGGCACACACATTGAGTCCCTAGCTTTAATACTTAGAACAATGTTTGCACTAATCACAAAAGCAGAGGTATCACTCCAATTTGCTAATTTAATTGTTCATAGATACATATTTAGTACTGGCATTTCTGAATCTTTAGGTCATCCAACTGTTAATTTTTCATGTGTGGTGCTTGAGATTAACCCCCAAAATTCTATATCCCTGAACTACAACACAATTTTTTAAAATTTGTTTGAGTCATGCTGTTTCTAAATTTCTGCGACTTCCCTCAAAAATGAAGTAATTTTGGATGGCCTCTCAATTCTCACATATTACAAGGATACAGCACTGTTCTTGTGTATTTTTATTTATTTAAATATTTTTATACTTTTTTCCCCAAAATGAACTATATAATCTACTGCTGACTCCTTTAATGAACAAATAAAAAATAGTACAGCAATATAAAGAAAGAGAAGCATGGCTTAATCCAATTAACAAAAGAAGAAAAAAAAACTTTAAGAACTGAATATTAGGATATTGACAGTTATTAATTACTCAATAAACTCTAAATAACTATTTAAAGAAAGTTTACAGAGTAAAATTGAGACAAAAGATATTAATATAATTAGGCACAAATCGTGTATGTGAATAATTCCTTAAGATTAAATGAGAGGGGGATTCCTAGTGTGCAAAGCTGAAATTCTACCAATATGGGAGAGCCTTATCAAACAGGACTAAGGTTAAGACAAGTCTAAGCAACTTGTGAAATACTGTAATAATTAAAAACCTGTAGGATATATAAAGGGAAGATATCTATCTATCTATATATATATATATATATATATATATATATATATATATATATGTAAAGAAAAGTGTGAAACGAATCCAAGCATGTTCCAGAAATTAAATCATTAATAAAAATAAAAATAGAAAAATAAGAAATATAGAAAACAGCTTACAAAGTAAAAGTATAATGAGGTATTCACTTCAAAATATTTATGATTATTAATGCATTGTTGCAAGCCACAAAACAAAAGAAAAAATTGACTAATAGAATTGAATCTAAAAAAAAAAAATCTGCCAAGTCAATTCCAACAGAGAGCATGGAGAGAAACCAAGCATGATCTGCTCCTTGAAGCCCTATTTGTTTAAAGATAGGTAATGACCCTGCCTTTGCATCTCATCATTTTGCACAATTTTTAATCAATGAGATATAGTTTTAAATAATAAAATTTCTCATAATCTTTTTGGACAAGCTTTTTTGAGTGAGCAAATTGTATCCTAATACTTGCCTTTTAAAACAGAGACATACAAACAAAGATATAGCCTCTCTCATTTTAATATGCATTAAATATTGTTTTATTTACTGTTACTATGCTCAATATACAACATAAAGTTTATACTCATAGTTAGTCATCTGCATTGAATAGACATTCTATTCTGAAAAAGTCATTACCAAAATAAAGTATGCAATATATAAGATTCCACCTGACCAGCATGATGAGATCCTATGCCTTTGATCACCTGGGGAAAAGCATACACTGCTACACTTATGTCAACATGTCCTGTTTGGACTCTAGCTTGATGTATGAAATATAGCAATTATAAATGTAAATCAAGGACTTCTAAGCTGATTCATAAGTTTCATTTAACCCTGGAAGAGAAGAGTTCCTTCAAAGAAGAGAATAATCATTCTCCTCAAATGAGGAGAAACATTATAAGAGGAACCCATGATACTATAATTATTTCCAGGTACTTGGGGAGATATAAAACCATTACCAGCCTCAGCTCAAAAGATGTTGGCTCAAATAGGTTAGAATGTACTTTGGATAAATTAGTTACTGCTTTGGTTGCTAAACTCACACAAAACTCTTTAAATGTTTTGGTCTTAATAATAATGTTGCTCTGTTTTTTTACACCAGCTATGGGAAATTCAGTACTGACAGATCCTGGACTTCTATAACCCAGTACAATATCTTGTCTCACTTGAATGGAATTGTTATATACCTGAAAAAATATCTCATGGTATTCTTTGTTGTCTTAGCAGAATAACTGTTTCCTTATCATAGTATTTAATAGGTCACCATCCTGTGAAATTTGTTTATTAAAGAGCTATTCCTCTTGATAAAAACTGTGATAATTCAGTAAACCTTCTCTCTAAGGCAAAATTTGATGTTTTGCATTCTCTTTATAGGGTTTCCCTGGACTAGCCCTATGGACTTAGAAAACTATTATGAAACTCACTTATGCTATCATAAAAAGTATTAGCCATGCCTCCATGGCCGTTAAAATGCTTAATAAAGAACAAAAACAACCTTGTCAAGCCATACTTGACATTCATGCTGCAATTGATTGTCTGGTATTGTTACACCATAATGGATATTCAAAGTTTAATAACATGTGTTCCTTCAATTTAAGTGATAATAGTAATTTTATTTGAAAAGGGTTCAATTACCTTAAAGATATCATTAATAAGGTCCAACAAGATGATTGATGTTTAGACTTGATGGATTGGATAATTTCATGTTTATTCAATTTCATCTGTGTCAAAAAATATTCATAGGTGGATATTTACTGATGTTGGCACTTGCTATTGTCTATACCTGCCTTATTTTTTGCACCCACCAGCATTAAGAAGATAAGTAATATTATTTATTCAAAAGGCCATTAAAAAGAGGGAAGACTGTAGGTATTCTGACCTTAGAAATAGACAGGAAAGTGTGGGGGTGATGATAACTGGCACCGTAATATCCACAATTAGTAATGCCTAGCAGTTTCTCCCTGAAGCTATTGAGACAACTCTACAGGTGCACTATCTAGTTTCTCTGGTAATGTCGTTAGGGAGAAAGGGCTCTATGTTTGTAGTAACTGTACCTTATCATGGTTAGCTAGCACTTGGGGTTAAAATAACACTAGGTTAGAATGTAGTCATGGTAACAGAAGCTATGTAATTCTGGAGTATACTATGTGCAGCCATGAAGAGGAGTGGCCAGTATTTTTTTCCTTATTTCTTTTTACTGTGAGTGTGTCTCTCTCTTCTGTTAGCTTCTTTACAGGTTTCCTCACAAGATTTGTAACTGATTATGCTGGCCCTCACAACAAAAGGTAAGTTTTGACGGTTAATCTGAATGAACTGGGACATCAGTGAAGAAGAAAACCGAAGAGTGCAAAGAATTTGAAAATTTAATAAATGTAGGGCAGTATGTGTTCAATGATTAAAATCAAAAGAAATAAAGCTAAGCTTCTGAAAATTGTTTTCTGCTGAATAACTAGTCTTTCAACATTTTTTAGTTTGGTTTTCTCCATTTGAACTTCTCAACTCTGTCCCCTGCTATGTGTAGGCTACAATAGTTTACATCACTAAATCATGCTAGGTACTATTTATCTAAAGTGAAGGATGTATAACACACTGAGAAAGAGAAAGATTAACGTGCAAAATAATATATATTAAAGAGTAAAATATCTATATAAAAATGCCCTTTTTCTTTGAAACACAAATCTGAAACTCATTCTTATTTAGAAGTTCCCAGAAGATACAAGATAAGTAAATTAAATAATAATTATTAATTAAAAATTTTAAAGGAAAATTAAACTTACCAAGGAAGGCAAAGTTTCTATAGTTCTTTAACATCACATCTTTATATAAGTTTATCTGAGCAGGCTGAAGGCATTCCCACTCCTCTTCAGTAAAATCAATGGCTATATCCCTGAATGTTAACGGTACCTGAAATAAGAATATGTAAATAAATAACACATTGACCACATGAACTTTTGCACAGTCTGTAAGGTAATCGAAGTTGAAATGAGAGTTAGTAGACTATCATGTAGGTGGTTTTGGAACACAATGATACTATTATCTACTTCTGCAGATAAAGTGATTTAAGTTCAAAAAAATATATATAATCCGCATTTATGAAACACAATATGAAACTCAGACATTACTACAAAAATACATATTTTGTAATTTTTAAATATTATGATCTAAAATATACATATTTTTCAGATGAGAAAATTATGGTAATTAAAAAATGGAATCCTCAAATTTTAATTGTACAACCACTAATCAGAGATTTACTAAAGTGTAGAATCTTATTTGTAATTTCTCTGATGGAGCTGGCTCTTCTGAATATGTAGTGAGAACTCTAACAATGGTATAAGAGAAATTTTGAAATTTAACAAGGTAGACAGACCACTTAATGGAAATATTTAACAGTGAATTTAAGTTCAAACATTTTATGGTACTTATGCATGTTATTAATATAAAAAATAGCAAAAGCAATCCTGTTTGGATTTTCCTTTTTATAATTTTAACAATTTATAACATACAAAATAATATATACATATGCATAAAAACTTTGTTTGATGTATATATTGTATGATGTTTATAATAGAACATACATATAGCTTTTCAAACAAATATAATTTGTTTTTTTATTTTATTGGTTCTTTCTAATTCTACCTGATTGTAAAATCAATTTTTATGACATTATGCAAGCATAGGATATATCTTATCCTAAATAAAATCCTGTTCTTGTTGGTGGCTATCATGGTAGGATTTATATATATATCTTTAATATTTTCATCCCCTTCCCTTTTATTTGTTAATTCATTGTTTACCATTGTGAAATCTACTGATTTTTTTTCTTACCCTTTTCTGCTTTATGAGCTTTAGATTTCACATATCAGCAAAAACTTTCAACCTTTGGTTTTAAAGAAATGGTTTGTTTTACTTAGCAATAAAATCTCCAGATTCATCCATTTACTGACAAATATCATAAAGTCATTCTTCTTTATGGCTGATTCATAGTTTATTGTGTACATAGCATAAAGCAACAATTTTTTATCCTGTCATCACTGAATGGACCCATTTATCATGGAATGGTTGGCTTTATAGCTTAGCTATTGTGAATTGTGCTGCTATAAATATTAATGTGACAGTTTCAATGTAGTATGCTGATTTTATGTTCTTTGGGTATATACTGTACAGTCAAAAAATGGGCAAAATTGTGGTTCCATTTATTTAACAATATCCATACAGGTTATTATGCTTCACTTAAACCTCCTTACACCTAAAAAAATGAAAGTCATCTAAACCTGAGGTTGAAATAAAACATACAAAAAAATATTAAGCCGTAAAATGACTAGAATTTATTATCAAATCATCCATCCCAATAAAAAGTAAATTTTATAAACTAAAAGTAAGAAAATCTTTAAAAAATGAGCAAAATTAGAAGCTATTAAAGATGAACATAGCAGAGAGAGAGTTAGCAATATCCATGTTGGTGCTTTTATAAAGCAAATGAGCCAGGTCTAGTGATAGATAATTTTAGTTCCAGTGACTGAGGAGGATAAAAAAAGATCATAAGTTCTAAGACAATAATATATATATATATATATATATATATATATATATATATATATATATATATATATATATATATAGTATTGAGCAACTTAGTGAGCACTTAGCAACTCAGCAAGACTCTGTCTCTAAATAAAATATAAAAAAAGGACTGAGGATGTGGCTTCATGGTTAAGCACTTCTGAGTTCAATCTTCAGTACAAATAAATAAAAAGCAGATACAATTTAAAAAGCACTAGCAAATTTGAAAATTCAACAAATAAAAATTATATCAATTATACAGTTTATAATTGCAAAAATATGCCTATATACTAATTTCTCACTTGATGGAAATACACTCTGGAAAATTTCTCCTAAGAATCTTCTGCAATTTTCCAATTCTCTGAGTGTAATGACAAGAATCTAGATGGTATAGACTAGTACATGGCTAAGATATTTGGTATATCCACTGTTGTAGATAAAGTCTCCTCCTGACCAAACTACCATGATGCCACATGATTGATGTTATGAAATTAAATCAATCAGAGTAAACCTCCTAATAAAATAAATGGTGGAACTACAGAAAACCAGAATAACAAAACTCTTTATAAGTGTCTTGTTATTTAGGCAGTGATACATAATGAAGATTACAGTGCAGGGAAGAGAAAAAAATGGTATTCATTTCAAAGAACGATGCTCACATATTGGGAAAAACAGTGTGATAATAAAATGCTATTTTATGCCTTCACTCATTAAATATTACAACATATTTTGACTTTAAATTCTGAATATAAGTTATTAATAAATAGTACTGAAATATATAAGAAAGTACAAAGCTCAGAAGTTTTCATACAAAAGATAGGGTGCATATGGTGGTGCACACCTGAAATATCTTCTATTCTGGAGTCTAAGAAATGAAGTTGAAAATTTAAGGCCAACTGAAGAAATTGAGAAAACCTCATCTGAAAATAAAATTTAAAACAGAATTGAGAATATGCTCAGAAATACGACACTTTGGTTGATCCCTAATATCACAAAAGAAAAACAAGTTTTTGTTTTCAAAATTATACAATATAATATGTGTAAATTTATGAATTACAAAATATTAATAAAAAATCTATTAATCAAATTATTACATTAAATGTACAAAAGTGACAAGGTAAAAAAATCTAATTTCCTCATATAATCAAGAAACAAAATATAAAACAGACTGCAAAAGAAAAGCAGAATAAATTCTTGAAGAGACACTTTTAAAAGGATATATCTAAGTGTTCAATAACCATAAAAACTCAAAATCTTTAGAAATTTGGTAACATTGAATAAAATCACATCATATAGATGAATTAAATAGTATTGATGAATATGTGGAATGAATGCATTCACAAAAGTGGGAAATAATAATTTAAGCTTTTATTATCCATTTGTACAAACTGTTTTGTAATCAAATGTATATGATGTACCCACACAAGAAACAGAGACTAAAATTAAAACAACTGTATATATGAGAATACAGCCATATTCCTCCAGTGTTGAAACCAACGGGCATGGTTACAGAGAAAGAAATAATTATTAAATTTTATAAATAGTAAATTCAAAGAACTAGAATTATTGTTGATGTATTATATTCAGTTTGACAAAACTACAAAATACCATGTATGTTTTATGCCAATGTCACATGAATATTGCATTTCAGATGCAAGTATATTTAGAAAATGAATATGCAATATTTGAGAAAATAAAAATATAGAAAAGCATATAAAAGACTCAAATATTTAACATATTTACAAAGGATAAATCTATTGTAAAAATGACCATTTTCCCAAGTTAACCTATAATAATAACTGGTCAAAATTTTACCATGCTTTAGTTTTTGTTAAAGAAGAAATCAAAGCAAAATCTTCTAAGATTTTCCTGGAAATTTAAATGTATACAAAATTAGCCAAGAACTCTCTCATATATAAGAGCAAATGTACTAGTGATTATTTCCTGACACTAATACATGTTATAATATTGCAACAGTCAATACGGAAAACTACATAGGGAAATTCATATGTAGGCAAATATCTTTTTATTGTTAAGTATAATAAGTATATAAATCAAAACATATCAATAAAATATTTAATATAAGTGAAAAAATGGTATTCATTTCAACCTCAATCCAACCTGAATGTAGATGTTAGAACCATAGGCACAGATCACAAGTAGGGACTTGTGTGCAGAATGTGTGTGACACTGGAATTATACACAAGCATCCACCAAACCATAGATATAAAGAGATAATTTTAAAAATAAAATAAAAATAAAAGCAGAATATAAGCCTCCCTCTGTTTATGAATACACCAAATAAATATTTACTCCTGTTTTGAGGCCTTCTTAAAACTGTAAAGGAATTAGGGGCACACACATTGGAAAAAAGAAAAAATATATATATCGACCAAGAGATAAGTAGAATGCACTTGAAGATTTTCCTGATTTGAGCAATATGCAAAATTACTGGAACAAAATGCCCAAATCCAGTGTTAATATAAATAAAGGAAGATTGATTTGGTTTTGAAATATATTATTTAACTCTAAATTGCCTGTAGTTTAAATGCTAATTTATCTGTACACAGAGAGGAAGAAATAAGATATACATGAGTATCAACTCCAGAGGGAAAAATAAGTGGTTTTCTATGGTCATGCAAGATCCATGGGCTTTATTCCATTAGACTAGAGTGAAAAATATGTTAAATCTTAAGGAAACCCCTTAATCCCTTAGAGGGATTTGCCAACATTCTCTAAAAATGCAAAGAGCTGTTGTTGACAGTTCAACTTTTATCTAGACAGTACCAAAAAATTAACAGGGAAATACAGACCACCACTGAAAACCGAAGTGTCAGTTTAGCACTTCCTCAGCTCTCTCACCCAGCTCACTTTACTAATAACACCAGAACTAACCAATTCTTTCTGTAAGTAATTTTTCCCGATATTAACTTTTTCCATTCAATAGACTATATCTGAAACCTCAGAGCATTGAAAGCTCTGGTAACTGTGCAGGTGCAAATCTCCCTAGATCAAAAAGGAGTGGTTTCACATTGGTGTGCAAACATTCTAATGGGCTAAAATCTCAAATGTTATGGAAAAAATATGGTTACAATCACAGATACCTCTTTATTTCTAATATAGGTGTATATCTTTTTTTTTCCAGTGAGCATAAGGCACCCTGGAATCTAAAAAGCTTACATCAGAATTTTAGTGCACAGGCCAACTATAAGATCTTCTGCATTAGCACATCTGTTAGAATGGCAACTCTCAAAAAGTGGAATAGTACATAGTACTCCAAGTGTATTGATATGGTAGAAAGAAACACTGTGCTAGACAATAAAATTAGTGGACATTAAAAAAAAATGGAAGTTGAGAGTTCTCTCAGTTACTTCCTTGAGAAACTATACTATCTACATTTATACTGCTTTTGAATAAAATAAGCCCCTAATACTGGTCTGGACTTATGAGAGGCATTAGATTTGACAGGTGTGGGATCCTCATATTACATACGTTCTGAAACACAGTTCCAGGAAAATACCAGAGTAGGGAATGAGAATGCTCTCATATACATTTCACAAAAGAAAATCTGAGCATAAAGACACTCTGATAGGTTGACTGCCCTTGGAGACATAAAGAAAGAATAGAAACACATGATTTTTCCAAGATCAAAGGATTCTTCTTTACTTTTCAATCATGTAAAATGCTCATAAACAACAACAACAAAATTTTTGCTTTTGATTTTTATCCATGGTACTGGGGATTTGAAACAGGAGCATGTTAATTCTGGGCAACATACCCAGCCATGTTTTAAAATTTTGAGACAGGTTTTTCTAATTGTCTAATTGGTCTACCTAAGTTCCTGATGCTTACCATGAAATTGCAATCTTTCTTACTTAGACACTTGACTCTCTGGAATTAATATGCATGTATCATTGCACCCAGAGGAAAAAAAAGATTATTTTAAAAGTCTCATCCAGTTTTTGGTATAACAATTGAAAATACCATGTTCATTTGAAATATAATATGGGTAAAGTAACTGATAATACTGCAAAAATGTAACTGATAATACTGGGAAGGGGGAAGTTGTCATTGAACAGTAAGCTAAAATTTTATATATAAATACAACTCACAATACTGGCACACAAATTTAAAATCACACTCAGCAACTGTCTGGAGATAAAAAAAAAAAGTACCAGGTATGTAGCTAAATGGTACAGTACCTCTGGCTTAATCCACAATACCACAATCTCCAAAAAGAAGGAGAATGAATTCAGGAGTAAAGAAAAACTGAGATACCTATAGAGTATCTCATCCCTCTCCTGGAGGAAAAAATACATGGAGTTGTGATTGTGATGATGTCCTGACTCCAGAATCCATAACACAATCTGAGAAGATTCGGAAATATTGCCACAAATGTTCTCAAATAGAATTTAAAGTAGGGGATGAAGATATTCTATAGAATACTATAGAACTTGCAGGGTCTACTGTTAATATATGGTCCAGTTGACTGGCCAGTGGAGATTCATGGCTGACCTTTCTCAGAAGAAGACACAGGACTGGAGAAACCAAAGATTACACCAGGGATTCTAGCCAACAATTGCCAGTTCCCACCATAGTAAGTGCAGCCAGTTACAACCAGACTCACCATCCAGTCTCAGGATTTCACTGCACACTCATCATTTACTGTATTTTTAGGAACCAAGTGTCCTCTCTATAAATCACACAGTACCTATACAGGAGCAAAAATCAGGTTCACTGAACATAAGTGAGAGAGCCTAGAAATGGATACTCACACTGGCAGGCTTCACACCAGATGGTCAAAACTTGCTTCTCTTTACTGAATATGTGTAGATTGGACAATGCTTATATAAGGGATCCTGATTGGACACAACTTATGTCATCATATGCTCAATCTGAGCCTAGTGAGTTTTTTGAGTGACAGGAGATAACATCAAATCTAAAAATAAATGATGTCACAATTGTAGGGTCTTGTCTGTACATTTATTTTTTTTCTTTTGAGGCTGCAGCTAATTTAAGGCTAGGTATCCTTGGAGAAGTAAAATCCAGCCAACCCAGAAAAGCATTTGCATTTAAACTTGCATATGAGGCCTTTTGAATTTGTAGATTATATATGTAAATATATTATTTATGGAGGAAAATAATACAGTGAAAATCCCGTAAAATTTCAGTTAACTTCTGTTGTATGGAAACAGATTGAGCATTAAAATTATATGGGGTGGAAAGTTAATTATTTTTTAGATTTCATATAAAAAATAGTAAAAATTGAATTTTATAGTATAACCCATAATTTCCACTATGTGAAAATCACCATTATGTATTTAAAATATTCCTAATAAAGTAGATGTATTTTTGGAACAGCACCCTCAAATTGGTGACGACTCTAAATTGGTGACACCAATCTTGGAAAGAATAAGGAGATTCCTTAGAAAACGTGGAAAGGAACCAAAATTGATCCAGCTATCCCAATCCTTAGTTTAGACCAACAAGAGCTAAAAATAGCATAATACAGTGGCATATCCACATCAATGTTCATAGCAAAATAATTCACAAGAGGTAAACTATAGAACCAATCTATATGCTCTTCAAGAGATGAATGGATAAAGAAAACATGGTCTATATACACAGTGAAATATTACTGAGCATAAAGAGAATAAAATTATGGAATTGGGAAGTAAATGGATAGAGTTGGAGAATATCATGTTAAAGAAAGTAAACCAATCCACTAAACCAAAGACCTAATGTTTACTCTGCTAAGTGGATGCTGATCCACAATGAGTGAAGTGGGAGGTAGCATGGAAGAAATGAAGAAACTTTGAATAAGACAAAGGGAAGGGAGGTGTTGGTAAATGGTATAGAGGTAAGTAAGATGGTGGAATGAGATGGAAATATTTTGTACACAGAGTTACATGGGTTTTGTAATTATACTTTCTGTATAAGAGAAATAAAATTTTGTGCTCCACTTGTGTACTATGAAGTGAATTGCATTCTGCTTTAATAGCAAATTATAACAAATTCATAAATTAATTGATTTT
This sequence comes from Callospermophilus lateralis, assembly GCF_048772815.1. Taxonomy (NCBI): domain Eukaryota; kingdom Metazoa; phylum Chordata; class Mammalia; order Rodentia; family Sciuridae; genus Callospermophilus; species Callospermophilus lateralis. The sequence goes on from NW_027512570.1 coordinate 279,796, forward strand.
TTAAAATTCAGGAAAGAGACTTGCTTTCTCCTAGATCTAAACATAAACATATATATATATATATATATATATATATATATATATATATATATATATATATATATATTCTATGTATAACATGCACATATTTAATATATATAATTTATAAACATTTTTTTCATATTATTTCAATTTTTTAAATAAATGATAACAGAAGCATTACAATTCTTATTCCATGTATAGAGCACAATTTTTCATATCCCTGGATGTATATAAAGTATGGAAATACCAATTTGTGTCTTCATACATGTACTTTTGATGATGAACTCTATTACATTCCACCATCCTTGCTAATCCTTTGCCCCCTTTTTTTTTCTTCCCACCTTTCTGGTCTATCTGGAATCCATCTATTTCTCTCATGCTCCCCCTCCCTAACACATTATGAGTCAGCCTCTTTATATCAGACAAAACATTTGGCCTTTTTTTTTTGAAATTGGCTAGCATCACTTAGCATTATCTGCTCCAATGCTATCCATTTACCTGCAAATGCCAGATATGATTATACACCTAAAAAACTCAAAAAGCTCCACCAGAAAACATCTAGAACTAGTAAATAAATTTAGCAAAGTAGCAGGAAATAAAATCAACACCTATAAATCAAAGGCATTTCTGTATATTAGTGAAAAATCTTCTGAGAAAGAAATGAAGATAACTACCCCATTTACAATAACTTCGAAAAAATAAGATACTTGGAAAGCAACTTAATGAAAGAGGTGAAAGATGTAAACAAGAAAAACTACAGAACCCTAAAGAAAAAAAAATAAAAAAAAAATACCATAGAAGATGGAAAGATGTACCTTGCTCACGAATAGGCAGAATTAATATAATTAATATAATCAAAATGACCATGCTACCAAAGCACTATACAGATTTACTGCAATTCTGATCAAAATCCCAATGGCATTCCTCTTAGAAATAAAAAAAGCAACCATGAAATTTATCTGGAAAAATAAGAGACCAAGAATAGCTAAAGTAATCCTTAGCAGGAAGAGTGAAGCAGGTGGCATCACTATACCAGACCTTAAACTAGACTACAGAGCAATGGTAACAAAACAGCATGGCATTGGCAATAAAAAAAAAAAGACTGGTAGACGAATGGTACAGAATAGAGGACACAGAGACTAACCCACAAAATTACAATTATAATATATTAGACAAAGGTGCCAAAAACATGCACTGGAGAAAAGATAGCCTCTTCAACAAACCATTATCTCTCACCATGCAGAAAACTCAACTCAAAGTGTATCAAGAACCTCAGAATTAAACCAGACTCTACATCTAACAGAATAAAATGCAGGCTCTAATCTTCATCATGTGGGATTAGGCCCCAAATTGATTAATAAGACACCTATAGCATAAGAATTAAAACAAATAATTAATAAATGGGATGGAATAAAACTAAAAAGTTTATTCTCAGCAAAAACAACAATTTGTGAGGTGAAGAGAGAGCCTACATCCTAGAATGATTTTTTTACCCATCACACATCAGATAGAGCACTAATCTCTAGGGTACACAAAGAACTCAAAAAGCTAAGCAAATAATGATAATAATAATAATAATAATAATAATAATAATAATAATAATAATAACAACAACAACCCAATCATGAAATGGGCCAAGAATCTGAACAGAGAATTCTTAGAAGAGAATATACAATCAATCAACATTTTTTCAATATATCTGATTGGTTATGGTGCCCCCTTCAAAAGGCCAAGCATAGTTCTGGTTCAGTTTCTAAGGAAGGGAAATACAAGAAAGAAGTATTCTCAACTCTCCTTTATAAATTATTAAATACAATTTTCTATGTCATTTTCTAAACATAGCTAAACATGGAAAATATTGGCTTGAAGCAGAGAACTTTTTTATTAGAAACACAGTGTAAAAGAAAGACAAAAAACATAATTATTTGCACCACATTGAACCATAAAAGAAATGGAACCTGGAGTTCAGAAAAGAAAGATTCAAACTTTTATACTTGGGAATGTGGATGACATGGATGCCTAAAGTGAAAAGATTAATACAAGCTTTTGAAAGAAAATTCATGTGAGTGGCAGATAATGGTTAACCAACTAGAATCTGCACAGTGTCTCCCAGGGCTTTCTCAGCTGTGCACTACAGAACACACAGGTATTCATAGCGTCCATGAAGAGCATTATTCATCTGTACCCTCTAAAATTATTCACATAGTATATGAAAAAACATGTGTATGTGGATACTAAATGGCAATTCAGCAGACAAGAGAAAACTACCCAGAGACAGAATTGTAGAAATTTCTTCAAAGATCATCAATTTATATTTAGCTCCTGACACAGGGATGTCAGTCTGGGGAAATATTATTTTCTCTCCATTTTGAAGAGAGTGCATTGAGAATACATTTCAGGGGCAACACAAATACTTTTTTTTTCTGTCATTTTAAGAAAATCTTCAGAAACAGAGCTCAGAAGACAGATTTCTTAGAAGGGTAAATGCCTGGAGATTACAAAATGGAAAAAAAAAAAAAAACACATCAGTGGCCCTGAGTGACTCAGTAAGGAAATAAATCTAAAAGGCTTATTAGAAACTGAAAAGGAAAAAAGTAAGTATTTCTAAAAATAAATATGTTCATTAGTTGCTATCTCCACAACATGTCATTAAGTAAACAACAAATTATGTATAAATTTTTATAGGAGTGGCCAAATTTTATTCCATATGATTTTATATTAAACTCCAAAATCCAGATAATAGAGTTCATGATTCACTGCCAAAAATATTACAGAAAAAAATTTTAATGAGTGGATGTTTAGTAAATATGTCATTTAACAATTTTATTACCATATAATTTTAAAGAAATTTAATCACTTTCATGCAGCCATAGTGTAGAGAAATTTCTTATTTATTTTTCCTGTAGTAATTAACAAAGATAAGCCCTGGAATCCACTTTAAATAACCTACCTTTACAATCATACAAAAAAATCTATAATAAAAGATGAGGAAAGAAAAATGTCAATTTAAAAAAATAATTTAAAACTTTTTCTTTTTCTTGAAATCAATCGCTAGCTGCATTTTTAGATTCTTTTCTCATCTTTTAAGCCAAAAAGATATAAATGACAGAAGTTTGAACTACAAATTTATACATGAGATATGTTTATTAAGTATAAAATTCAAAAACTTTAGAAACTTAAGAAATACAAAAAAAACCATCATGGGAAAAATTAAGTAATATTGATAAACATTTAAAACAAATCAATAATCATTAACTCAAAAGGAGTTTAAATAAGTATCTATTTGTGGAAACTATTTTGCTATTGAATATACATGATACTCCCCATCACAGAGACTTACTGAAATTAGAGCATATGTGATCATAATAACATATAAGTACTCAATGGTACTCACCCAAACACTTGAAGCCCAAGGACACGGCTCAATACAATATAGATCACGGAAGAGATAAATAATAATCTGTAGGAAAATTGGTAACTAGAGCCAGTTACATTCCATAATATATCCAGTTTACAAAAGACCATAAAACACTATGCATAAATTTTACATAGGTGCCTTATGCAAGTGGTATTTCATATGTGTACATTTTTAGAAACTAAATATGTAAAAATTATGAGAAAATTAAAGTCACAAAAAGCACATAAAAGACTGAATTATACATCCCATGTACAGAGGATAAAACTCATCATTATAAAGATGATAATTTTCTTTCAAATTAAACAATATATCTCACCAAATTTCTATGTACAAATATGAACATATCACATGAAGTCTACTTTTATGTGTATTCTATAAAGCAATAATTTTTTAAAAAATGACAAATAAATATAAGATAGAAGAAAATAGGAGAATAGGCAAAAGGGAACTACTGGATACCTAAGGGGGGCAAATTATATTCCATGTTTTATGGTTATGTCAAAATAAACCTGACTATTAAATTCAGCAATAATGCAATAAGCATAAATTTTAAAAATTCATCTACAAAGTTATATGTAACTTTAGTCAAAAACCTTTTCAATTATAAGAGCAAAAAACGAACTTATCATGACCTACTATTCATAGATATTCTGAAATTATAATATTACAATAATCATCAAAGAATCACAATATAAATAAGATCCCCATATGAACACATATATATGTAAAAACAGTATGCTTTATTGCAATAGAAAATTCTAGATAAATCAAACCATAACAAAAATAATCTCAGCAACTTAGCTAGGGCCTTTCTCAAAATAAATTTAAACCTGTTAGGGCTGTTTATGGGTGAAGAGTCCTTGCTTCCCAAATGCTGAAGTATAACACCAGAGAACTGTGCCAAGGCAGGTTTAGAGCGAAAAGTAGAAGCTTTTTTAAAGGACAGTAGAAAAGACTTCTCCCAAGAAGAAAAAGGGGGGCCAAAGAGGTAGAATCCATGAAAGGTATTTTTTTTAAACTAAGGTCTTTTAGCTTTTTTATAGCTAAGGTCTTCCTTCAGCTATCCCTCATTTCTATCACATTCCTGACCTTTGTTCTGTTATCTTGCAGTGTTGGAATGTAGGTGGGAAGACCCAAAGTGTGGAGTACAGGTGGGCTGAAGGAGTAATATGGTCAGGAAGGGCTTTTGGATTAGCATCCTCATGTTTGCTGTGAGCTGCTTCATTAAAATTTCCTTGCGATGGGCTCAGGGCCTTGGGGACATTTTCAATTCCCCTTATTCTTGACTCCATCCTCAATAAGGTGTTCATTCTTGATCTTACTGGCTATTAGACCCAATTTACCTAAATACACTAACTACCTATCTGTAAATCTGGCTCCACTTCCAAGGATATGGCTAAGTAGTAAAGTATCCCTGAGTTCACCTAACTTTTACAAAATAATAATAATGAAGAAAGTAAAAATAAAAGAATGTCAAAATGAAAATTAGCTAGCCCAAAAGGAAATTAGGTACCATAATGACAAAATGACAGCCCCTCTCCTGCAGGAAAATTGCCCTTGGAGATTTGATTTTGATAATTATTTCACCTGTCAATCTCCAGCATCTGGTAAGACACTGGGCTGCAGGAACACACCTGCCACATAGTATTTTATGCAGATTCTGAGGATGCCCTCTGAGCTTAAGGAAGGCAGCAAAGAGTCTCTGCCAGTGACATGTTCCCCATCTGGTTGGCCAGTAGGACTTAGGACATAGTGGCCCAGTGGAGGACTTAAGCCTGCACACTCCAGAGACTGCCCAAGGTCCCAATCTGCTAGCTCCTGTTTTCAACACAGCCAGTCTTGTGGTTCCAATAGTCTTCCTCCCCCAGCCTCCCTTGCTAGGCCAATGCACACTCACCATTTCATGGTTCTCAGAAGTAGGGCTACTTGGGATCCTCAGTTCCTGCATAGCAGAACAACCTGTGACTCTAAAGTATGAGACTACATATGGCAAAAATGGAGGACTCAGGAGATAAGAAGCGAAAACCCACCCTCCTACTCCCTTATGACACACAGGATTGGACAGTTCCCACAAAATTCTCTTGATTGGAAGGGACTTCAGATCATGAACATTGGATCTGAGAGAAGTGAGCCCTTTTTTGAGTGACAGGGAATATTATCCAATCCAGGCAAGAATAAGGGCTAGAATCTCAGGTCATTGAGTGCTGTTTTTTTTTTTTTTTTTTATCTGAGAAATGTACCCCAGTGTCTCAGGCTGCTGTTATTTTTAAGACAAGGTTGTTTTCCCATAAGTGGAAACTAATTTAAATTTAAACTTACATATAAAGTTATTTCAGTTTATGAATTACATATGCTTGTATATTATTCAGGAATTAATATAAAATGATGACAATAATTATAAAATTTTATTGATTGATTGATAGATCTCTGTTCTTTTTAGGTGACAGATTGAAGTTTGAACTGGGAAGAAACCCCCTAAAGTAAAAATGCCCAATAAAAATAAGACATAAGGGGCTGGGATTGTGGCTCAGCAGTAGAGTGCTCACCTCACATGTGCAAGACCCTGAGTTCAATACTCAGTACCACATAAAAATAAATAAGTGAAATAAAGGTATTGTGTCCAGCTACAGCTAAAAAAAATACATAAAAAACCCATAAGGTATAAGGTGAGAAACCAGCCTCTACCTCAGTGCAAACACTGTTGAAGGAAGGGGGCTTGACGCTTGTCTTTGGAAAGACACACAGAGCACTCCTAGGCTCATACCCAACCTGCTGAGTTGTTTATCTACAAATAACAGACGACATCTGCTGGGCCTGGTGTCTGTGACTCAGTCAGGCTAGGTGGGGATCCATAGCAACCCCTTAGCAGCCACCAATCAGCATGAAGCAGGGAAAATCCCTGGGATTCCAAATGACCCTTACAGTAGTTTATGGTGGTTGATAACATTTTGGGAAACCATACAATTCAGCATACACTCCCCTTGTGGCCTAAGCCAGTCTGTTCAAATGAATACCCATCTTGTACTAATTAATCAGGCTTACCCAACTTGTTCCCACCAGTGAATGTGCTAATCATGTTTTACAGTAGTTTATGATTTTCCCAAGGTGTGTGATGATTTGCTAAGAGATGCTATGATGTATGTGGGGTTCCTGCCCTCCAAAAGAGTTATAAAACTGCTAACCCTGGGCTCAGGGCCTCTAAGCCACCAGTTGCTGTATGTGTGGAGGATTGAGCTAGTTTGCAATAAACATTTCTTTGGTGCTTACATCGATCTTGGTCTCTGGTGGTCTTTTGGGGGTCCCATATTTGAGCATAACAGTCTCTCCTGGAACCCATGGTAAAAGAAGACACCATTCCAGTTCTCTAGGACTGTAGTTTTATAGCACAAAAGGTTGCAAAAGGGGGGTGTCTTGAGAACTTACACGAATAACAGGATTTTCATAAGCATAATACAAATGCAGGTAGTAGTTTAATGGTCTAAATGGTTCAGCACCTAGGGATTAAATTTAGATAACAACATCAGAATTTATGATGCACCACTAAAGTTTCAGAGTGAGTTGTTATTTGGTCAGGGAAAGCCAGAATTTATGAGTCATCACTAAAGTTTCAGCGAGGGTTGTTATCTCATCAGGGAAAACCAGACTCATGGATGAGTTCAAGGCACTGGAATGCATTCCAAGCAAGGTTACAAATCAAGGTAATTTATAATGAAGCAGAAATTAACTTTTCATGCCTTTGTGATGAGATGGCTTCCAGTCTTAAATGAAAATTAGGCTGGATTTTTCACTTGCTATAGCCATAGCTTTTAAAGTATATGTTTCATACTTTAAAAAAATGAGCATTAAATTATTAATATTGATTACTACTAATTTTTTAAAAGACAGAATAAAATAGGAAATTAGATATTTGTTATTAAATGCATCAAAATTTTGAGGAATATATTGATAATATGAACATGGAAAATTTTGACAATGATAAGAAGACATTTAATATAAGGGCTTCAATATTATAAGTCCTCAAGTTCAATGGGTCATCTTTCAATGATTTTTTCATTTTTTAGGTCATTTTGAACTACACTTCTTCAAATGTTTGTGAAGTTTATAAATTTAAGATTTTGTATTCTGTAAAGTAGAAAAATGGCAGATTTGAGCTTCTGTCAGGATTTTAAACTTCTAAGCCATGTGGGGCATCTTAGCACTTATTTTTCATATTTGCACACAGTCCAATTCTATAGAGGAATGAGTTGGAGACATAGTATACTGTCCTGAGAAAAGAGAAACATAGTCTACTATCCTGAGAAAAGAGAAATTGCCTTAGGCTATTTCTAAAGCTTTCAACTTTTCTAACTTTTCAGAATTTCTGGTGATTTAAAAAAAATATTTATTTTAACAAATGAATAGTTTGAAATTAATTATCTATCTTTCCTGCATTATTTTTCACTGTCATTGAGTTTTTTTAAAAGAAGTAACAGTACAGAATTCCAAAAGTCCGCGATGTATATTTAAAGTTATGATTCCAATGATCAAGATAGAAAGCAGGAGCAAAACATCATCTAGTTTGGTGGTTCTGTCTCAAACTAGAGAGTTACTTATTTCTGCCATTATTCACTAGGTTCCTGAGGTTCCAGAAATCACCAACCAACACAGAGAAATGTCTTTTTAGTTTGTTTCTCACAACCAATTCAAGCTAACGTACACTAGTAGCACTATAGTTTCAGATCAAAGTGTGTTTCTAAATAATAAAATATGTATATATAAACATATAAATAAATATAAAATAAAATATAATATTAAATAGATTTTTTTCCTCGATAATCATTTTGTAAATATTTCCCTTTAGACACAGTTCTGGAAACAAAGTGTCACAAATAAGACATAAATCCTACATTGCTACACAGAGTAATTAAGGCACATACTAAGAGCTTGGTATAAAACATAGAGACAAAAATAACTAGAGAACACCATAGAGAATTATACCTAAGTGTTAAGCAGCAAATTCATAGTCTTTAAGTACATGAAGAGACAAGTTATCATAGCAAATTTTATAACTCAGATGCTGCTAATATACAGAGATAGAGATATTTATTAAGAGATGGTTTTATGCAGATTTTTGGTTTAAAAAGGGAAAGATCAAATAATGTAGGTGATTCAAACATGAGCAATAATATTTTTCTGCATTCAGTACCTTTTTTGAAGATATATGAATTATAATTAGTTCCAACCAGTAAAATGCAGAAATAGTGTAAAGATAATTCACTGTGAGTAAAACTACTTAAAAAGAGAACCAAAACTTCCATTCTTATCCAAATGTTTATTCCTGACAAAAAGACAGCTTCTTTGAACCATTTCTGTAGATATGATTTTTTGTAATAAATATTTTGGTGACTTTTTTTGCATATTACTTAATATATTCATGCTTCACATTTTCTCTCTTGTACTATTTTACTACCTATATCCTGAAAGAAATAAAATTTCTACCTCCTAAACTCTCTTGATATTTGAGAGATCTTTTATATCATTTCTATAATGAATACTGTGCTTTCAGTAAGGAATGACTATTCTTATGCACCTGGCTCATTAACAGGAGTTTTGTTGTGTTCTTTGGTTTTATTTACAGTAAACTTTAAAAAAAAGGTTAATCTTAAACCAAAACACAAAGTAAAGACCACCAACTCCAATTTTAAATCAAATTAAATCAAGATTGTATTGTGTAGACAAAAGCTGGCCAGGACTGTCTCTTACAAGACCCCATGCTAGAGATCATCCCCCTGATTTTCAGGAAAATATTTTTACAGCACAAAAAGTTACAAAGGAGGTGGGTGCTAAGGTACTTACAGCTAACAAGATTTTGAAAATCATAATATAAAGGCAGATAGCAGGTTAAGGATCTACATGGCTAACATTTCAAGGGAGGGAATAAATTCAGCTCCAGACTTAGAATTTATGAGCTGCCACTGAGATTTAGAGAGAATTGTTATTGGGTCAGTGGGAGCCAGAATTTATGAGGCACCAGTAAAGTTTTAGAGAGGGTTGCTATCTGGTAAGGGATAGCCAGGCATAGGTGAATTCAAAACACAGGTAGAAATTGCAAGCAAGTTTAAAACATCAAAATATTGTCAGGCCAAAGAGAAATTTTAGTTTTCTTATAGAAAACAGAAATAAACTTTTTACCTCTGAAAGCTCTAAGAGAAGATTTTATTTTTTGTATTTTCTCACATCTAATGGCTTTTGGCATTCCTTTGTTTGTGAGCATAAATGCTTCTCTTCTGTGTTCACGGGGCTTCCAAACCAAACAATCTAGGTAAGCCCTTCTCATAGGGAAGATGTTGCTAACATAGAAAGTAACTACCTTTTAACCCACAAGGTTTGACAACCATATTACAGGATATGAAAGACCCTCCAATATGCTTGTTCTTAAAACCATTGTTGGCAAAGACTTACAAAAGTCAATTCATTGCACAGAATGAGTGAGGTGGATCTCTGCTCTGCAGTCCAGAACAGGAGGTAAAAGATCCCCAAAGGGAGTTTAGACAGGGATTTACATGACATATCTGACAAAATCCTAAAAACAAGAGAAAACATAAATTCAGAGAGAACCATACTCACATAATCTCATTTGACAGAATCAAATTCATTAGAGGAACAGATGACCGAGGCAAATCTAAAGGGATTTAACTATATTTTCTTTTTCTAAATTGCTATTAATGTCTCCCACAATTATAGAGTTCTGGATCTCCTCAGTTATTACTTTATCATTACCTTCAACCTACAATGCATGAGGCATACTGAATTTACCCTACTCATGTACTTATCACTTATTTTTTTCTATAGAAATGCATATGAATATGAATATATTTTTTCCACATTTCTAAGATTCTACCCTGAAAATTTCTGTGACATCACTTTCCTGAAATGCATTTTTATTATTTCATGTCAGTTCATCTAAGTATTCCATATCATGTGTTGGAAAAGATGAGACCACCCTAAGGCCCTTCTTATTTGACTATTTATGAACTATAATTAAAGGTCAACCTCAGTACCTCCACAGAACTTATGTCTCATTCACCTTTCTCATTCATAGTGCTTTATTTTTAAGTAGGTAGCAGAAATTTTATTTTGAAGAAGAGTAGTGATTTAAAGCCATTCAGTGTACTTTAGAGGATCCCAAAAACCTATGTTTGTGGTTCTTAAACAACCTTACCACTGAAAGACCTGGATTATACTCCAGGTTGGACACTTATACTATGCTTCCAATGGAAATGGTTTCTTGGTTATGAATATTGTCTTTCCCTTTCTTCTATAGTCTTGGAAATGTGTAGATTGTGTGAAGTTTTAGAATCACTATTTTCAACACACTTAGCATGGACCCATTTGATAATAGAAGAAATCTATATTCTGAAAAAAAAAGGCCCTTCACCAAGGCCTAAAGAAGTGATAAAATAGTCTCTGGAAAGAAATAACAGTCATCCATTAGATTATTTTTAAAAAATACTAAGAATAAGTTTAGTTAGTAATGCATTACTGTACTAGGAAAAGTGATATAAATGCAATTTCAATTTTTAAAGTTGTTTCTGATTACTACAAAGAGAGTATAAAAAGCTGGTTACATGGGCTGGAGTTGTGTCTCAGTGGTAGACTACTTTGCTAGCATGTGCAAAAGCACTGAGTTTGATTCTCAGCAATACATATAAATATTATTTGTTTTATTTTTAAATACATGACAGCAGAATGCATCGTAATTCTTATTACACATATAGAACAATTTTTCATACCTCTGTTTGTATATAAAGTATGTTCACATCAATTCCTGTCTTCATATTTGTACTTTATTTTTTTAAAGAGAGAGAGAGAGAGAGAGAGAGAGAGAGAGAGAGAGAGAGAGAGAGAGAATTTTAATATTTTTATTTTTTAGTGCTCGGCGGACACAACACCTTTGTTTGTATGTGGTGCTGAGGATCAAACCCCGGCCGCACGCATGCCAGGTGAGCGCACTACCACTTGAGCCACATCCCCAGCCCCATACATGTACTTTAGATAATAATGTCTATCACATTCCACAATCCTTGCTAATCTTTACTCAACACTCCTACACTGGCTACTTCACATAAACTGCCTCAGGGATTTAATGCAGTAATCAAAAAATTTTCTGCAGCCTATGCAGTTCTGTTGGAATGGCTATTATAAAAAACTAAAATTGTCATGCATGGTGGCATATGCCTGAAATTCTAGAAGCTATGGAAAATGAAACAGGTGAATTGTTAGTTCAAAGACAGCCTCATTAACATAACAAGGCTACAATCAACTTAATGAGAGCATGTCTCAAAATATAACATAAAAAAGAATGTGGATGTATCTCAGTGATATGCAACTCTGGGTTAAATATTCAGCACCAAACCATACAAAACCAAGCAAATATCTCATAATTAATAGGGATTCCACAGTACACAAATATGTAAAAATGTTGGTGACATTTTTAAATACATTTAATAAATATATTTTAAATAAATTTAATAAATATCTTTTCTAAAAGGGTTAAGATTCTTTAAAAGCCCTAAACAAAAATGCACATAATCCACTAGTAATAACTTGGGGTAGAAGTGCAAGGTCGTACATTCCTGTACTCCCAGTGGCTTAGGAGAATAAGAGGTAGAAAACTAGGGGTTTATTCTCAAGTTAAAGACCAGCCTCAAGAACTTGGCAACGTCCTAAGAAACCCAGTGAAACCCTCTCTCAAAAATCAATCAATAAATAAAAGTGTTGGAGATTGGGTATGTAGCACACTGGTAAAATTCCCTGGGGTTATTCTCCATTATTTAAATAAATAAAAAAATATAAATAATAATTCTTGGTAACAAAAAATGCCATACAATCTGCTAATAATAAATCTGGGTATATATGTAAAAAATTTGGAATCCTTTTGCTAAATATATTGCCACACATCTATTTTTATTGTAACTTTATTCACAGTATCTAATAAAAAGAAACAAATGAAGTACCTTTTAGATAGAAAGTATATCATAAAATGCCTTCCAGTTGCAATGCATCCAATTAGTCCATCCCTTCAGAAGCTACATACTTAAAATTCAAACTGGTCCCTAGAATGCAAGACTCAGATAGTGGTGTTTTCTAAATACTCCAAAAAATTTGGAATCTCTGAGATCCTTGTTTCAGATATTCTAAAACTCAGAACTAGGTCATATGGGAAGTCAGAATGAGAACACAACACACAGTAAATTCTTTAATGGGGAATCTTAACTCAGACACTGTCATAACCAAAAGCAGTGTTGGAGATAAAAATAGAATCTGTTTCACTATTATGTATTCAAATCAAATATATATTAGAAAAAAGTTAAGGCTACTGGTTAAAATCTACCTATAACAGGTATTAAAAATGTAGCAGGGGCTGGGTGTGTGGGTGCAAGCCTGTAATCCCAGTTGCTGAAGAGGCTGAGGAAGAGTTATCAAAAGTTCAAAACCAGCCTTAGCAGAATCGAGGTGCTAAAAAACTCAGTGAGAACCTCTCACAAAATAAAGTAAAAAACAAAACAAAACAAAAATCCTGGGGATTTGTCTTAGTAGTGAAGTGTTCGTGAGTTCAATCTCCAATATCCCCAATAAAAAATGTTCCAGGGGGCTAAGGCTGGAGCTCAGTGGAGCTCTTGTCTGACACATCTGAGACACTGGAATCAATTCTCAGCTCCAGATATAAGTAAATAAAACATAAGGTCTATCAATACCTTTATATATATATAGTACCAAGATACTGACATGGACTTTGATCTAATTTGCCTGTACTTTAGCCCTTAAGATTGAAGTTGGCAAGGCATAATGGTGCATGCCTGTAATATCAGCTGTTTACAAGACTGAGAAATAAAATTAATGAATTCAAAACCAGTCTCATCAATGGTGAGGCACTAAGCAACTCAGTGCAACCCTGTCTCTAAGTAAAATACAAAATAGGGGTAGGAATGTGGCTCAGTGGTAAAGCGCTCCTCACTTCAATCCCTGGTCTCTCCCCCCCAAAAAATGGGACTGAGTAAATAATTCAGCTTGCAGAGTTCTTGCCTTCTAAGAATGAGGCCCTGGGGTCAATCCTCACTACAGAGAGTGAGTGAGAGAGAGAGAGAGAGAGAGAGAGAGAGAGAGAGAGAGAGAGAAAGAGAGAGAGAGAGAGGGAGAGAGGGAGAGAGAGATTGAACTTGCATGTAATTTCAATTCAAGTTAGTCCCATTTCTATTTTTTCCTGCCACACCAGAATAAAAGCGTTTCTTTAAATGTTTGGAATGCTTCTGTGGGTTATTTATTTATTTATTAATTTATTTATTATTTACTTATTTTTATTTGGTGCTGAGGATCGAACACAGGACCTTGCATGTGATAGGTGAGTGCTCTATCACTGAGCCACAACCCCAGCCCCTTCTGTGGGTTATTTTAATGAAATGGTCTGACCATAAATAAGTAAATAAACAAATTAATTAATAAATAAATACACCCTCAATTGATGACCCATTACAGTTTTTAAAAAAATTTTAAATGGGACATATAAACCGCATTTAGGAGAGATTCACTCTTTTTAATGTCACCTGATATTATTCTGCTTTTTTCTCATGTAAAAATCTCAGAATGATAAATTAAAATCTTTTAAAAGTGCCCTCCAGTTCTTGAAGAAAAACATTATAAATGATGCATACATTTGAAATAAAACATGGGGAAATAATGATTAATAATGCTGAAAGTGGAATTTTTAGATAAACCAAAATTTCTCAGTTTTCCATGAATCTGGGTGCTTGTTTCATAAATTTTGAAGAAAAACAATTATTTAAGCAAGAAGAAATAGAATGCCCACCATGTTGTATGAGGATTGATATCAGAAAAAAAAATCATTTTTGTGTGCCATCTTAGAAGTTTACTGATGGTTTTGGGCAGAACATGGAGCATAATGCATTTAAAATAGGCTTTGGAAAAGGCATCCTGACTACCATATGGGTTCACTTTTATTCTTTCTGTGACCCATCCTTTTTCCTTCAAATTCAATAAGGAATCACTCCTGGGACAAAGGACTTTGTAGAAGGTGTTCCCACAAGTGGGATTCAAGGTCTTTTACTTTTGAAATAGGCCTTAATGGTGCTCATTAACATCTTTCAGTTAGCCACCAGGTGTCTTTGAGTGAGGCCCATTATCTGCATTACATGGTCATTATTAAACTTATTCTCTGTGAACAGAGAACCCTAGTTTTGGATATGTCAACAGAGAGCTAGAAAACTAGGGGTTTATTCTGAGACCTATGGAGAGATAAGCTGAAGTTCTGGATTTCAGGGTTTTGTTCTGGATTTGAGATACTGCTTCTGCTACATTTAAAAATCTCAGGACTCATGAAGAGAATGAGTTAAAAGCCAGCATCATCAAATGTGTGAGGCCCTAAGAATTTCAAAGTGACCCTGTTTCTAAATAAAAATATTAAAAAAGGATGGGAAAGTGAATCAGTGGATGAACACCTCTGGGTTGAATTTCTGGTACCAAAAAGAAAACAACAAACAAACACGCACACACACAAAAAAAATAATAAACAAACAAATAAACAAACCCTCATGAGTAACAAGCCCTAAAATCAGCAGCCTCTCTCATGCTTGAATACAACAAATGAAGTTGTGGTTCTCTCCTGGTAATTATCTCAGTCTTCATTATGCATTCTGGAGACATGCTGGAATCATGGGACATGGAAGCCCACAAAGGGCTTTAGAAAAAAGCTGGAAACACCTTACAATTATGCAACAAAATGCCCAGGTTTTCAACTGCTGATCTAAGCCTCACTAGACTAGTCAGAGGGAGGTGAATGCTAAGTTACCACAGAGAGACCCTCTGGCCACAAGACTCTGGAGAGGACCATGAGGACTCCCTAGCCATGACTACCAGTTTCCACCATTGCCACTTCTGTCAGCTTTAAGCCACCTTCCTACCCAGTCTCAAGATAACAAGGCACACTTACCATTTCCTGGCTCTCAGGGTTCTCAGTGTTCTCCCTGTGATTTGTTTTCAGTTTCTGCATAGCACAGACACCTGGGCTTGGATCCAGGACAGAAGCCTACAAAAAGATTGAAAAAATGGTGGGCTCCAGACACCAAGGGAACAGAAGATTGTGGATGCCCTCCCCCTCATCACTGGCTGCATGAGGGTTAAACAGTTCTCACCTAAGAGACTGATTGGTCAAGGCTTCATGCCCTGCCTCCAACCTGAGCCAAGTGGGCGCAGAATCAAAGGCTGAATGACAGGCTGCTCCATTGTCACTGTTAAAAGACTATAGATCAGGGCTGAGGATGTAGCTTAGTCAGTAGACTGCTTGTTTTGCTGATTAAGGCCATGGATTCAATCCCTTGCACTACGCACACACACTCTCCTCCCCCCCAAAAAATAAATAAAGGACTTTGGGGACTAGGGTAATGGATAAGAGGTAAAGCACTTCTCTAGCATGTGTGAGGTACTGGGTTGAACACCCAGCACTGCATTAAAAAGCCACCCAAGAGAGGATGTGGCTCAAATGGTACAGCACTCCCTGGCATGCGGGCAGCCCAGTTTTGATCCTCAGCACCCCATGATGTGTCCGCCAAAAGCTAAAAGTAAATATTAAAAAAAAGCCAACAAACAAACTACTAATGACATTTGCCAGAAATGAATGAGAACCAAATCTAGATGAATACTCTGACCTCTGTCTCTATATTCATGTGTCAATAAGCAAGAAGGTAAACTTCTCTGTGTCTAATCACTAAAATAAGGGGATAGTGATTGTTTTCTTCAGTGGGAAGTGATTAAAAATCATTATTATGTATAAAGTACTTTAAATGTGAAAAATCTATTTTGGACATGTATAATGATTTTGGACATGTATAAAAATATTGTATAACTAACAATAATTTGTAATTTTATTATATAGTAGTAAATAAGAACCACAGAGATGCTATACCTATAAAGAACAGTCATTCTTTTCCTTTAATGAAAAAAAACATCACCATAATTTGAACTTATAGTTATTATGAAGCTAGTCATACTTAAAATTCTTTCTCCATTCAGTATTACTATTTCAACAATGTTTGTTAGTTTATTTTCACAACATTATGGTGTTTCTTTTTTTTCTTTCTTTTCTTTCTCTTTATTATTGGTTGTTCAAAACAATAAAAAGTTCTTGACATATCATATTTCATACATTAGATTCAAGTGCGTTATGAACTCTAATTTTTAGCCCAAATACAGATTGCAGAATCACATCGGTTACACATCCACATTTTTACATAATGCCATTAGTAACTGTTGTATTCTGCTACCTTTCCTATCCTCTGCTATCCCCACTCCCCTCTTCTCTCTCTACCCCAGCTACTGTAATTCATTTCTCTCCTTGTTTTTTTTCCAATTCCCCTCACAACCTCTTATATGTAATTTTGTAAAACAATAAGGGTCTCCTTCCATTTGCATGCAATTTCCCTTTTCTCTCCCTTTCCCTCCCACCTCATGTCTGTGTTTAATATTAATCTTTTCCTCCTGCTCTTCCTCCCTGCTCTGCTCTTAGTAGCTCTCATTATATCAAAGAAGACATTTGCATTTGATTTTTAGGGATTGGCTAGCTTCACTTAGCATAATCTTCTCTAATGCCATCCATTTCCCTGCAAATTCCATGATTTTGTCACTTTTTAGTGCTGAGTAATACTCCACTGTGTATAAATGCCACATTTTTTTATCCAATTATTGAAGGGAATCTGGGTTGGTTCCACAGTCCAGGTATTGTGAATTGTGCTGCTATGAACATTGATGTGGCAGTATCCCTGTAGTATGCTATTTTAAGTTCTTCAGGGAAGAGTCCAAGAAGGGCAATAGCTGGGTGAAATGGTGATTTGACCCAGATTTTTTCAATCAAAAATTCTAAAGTATAAATCATCTACTATGACTGTTTTGCCTAAAGCAAGATACTCATTGAATACAGTATAAGAAGAAAGCCATAATTTTGTCAGAAAGACAACACTTGTAAATTCAGGTACTATCTATAGTTACTGGCTTGGTTAGGTATCTAATTGTTACTATCTATAGAAACCAATCAATTGAACAAAAGTTTCAGGCAATTAATACCTGAGTAAAATAGTGCTTTTGTTTATGTAGTAATACTAAGTTTATATATCTTTCTTTTCTAACAAGCTGAACATAGCATCAAAACCCCAATCTCTCAATATACAGGAATTTAACCAAGACTTTTTACTGAACAACCAATTTATTCAGTTAAGTGAGTTTAGTGATTGCTGTCTGAGCCAAAATGTTTTTTCTCTACATGCAAATCTGGGTCAGCTTCTTGTAACATAAGGTCAAATGATTATAGGAATCCTCAAAGTTCAGCACAGCAGAGAAACAGCATGAATAATTTTCTTTTAAAAATGTTAAAAACTGATGTTACCAATCTACCATTGCATTTATTGAAAATCACAATGTTTTACCCAGGAGACATCTAATTTTCTGCACCACAACTCTCTTTAAAAGGCTCCAGTGTAAATTCATTGCAGAATGTATTTCTAGGTAAATAAATAATTTGACCCATGTATGGAATTTTTGAATAGATGCCAATTAAACAGGAGAGAAGAGCTGAAAAAATAAATTGTCATTTTAATTTTAAAGTAGTTGATCTTGAGCTATTACCATTGACAGTAGTTAGAGAGTCGGGCCATTTCTCTATTGAGGGCTCTTAATTTGTGAAAATAGTATCATACTATCAGCACAGTAGAAAACACCTCTTTTGAATTCTCTAAGGCAAAAAATGTATCATTTTCTCAAGTTTCTTTGAGTGAATAATTGTCTCAAAAAAATTTCTACTCTAAAATAGTGCTATTATATAGTCTTGCTCAATCCACTGTTTTCTCAATAGACTGAAAACCATTACACATTGTTAGCAGTCTTACTTAAAAATTCCTTTGGTGGTATTCCTGAAAAATATGAATACTGAGACCTTTTACTTCCTACAGGGAAATCCTCTTCCATCATGTTATAATCCTAATAAAGAGTGGAAAGAAGTATCTTGTTTTTCAAGTTTTTATACCTATATATGTTTGTATACAATTATATATAAAATTCTTTAAAGTAATTTATATATATATATATATATATATATATATATATATATATATATATACCCACACATTGCCTACATAAAAATTACTTTAAGGATAATACGTTTTATATACCTGGAGAATTTAACTGCAATGTGGTCTCTTGTACATGAATTCATGTAGCTGGTTTCAGTGGTACACGCCAGAGTCTTGGGATGCTGAGGCAGGATGATTGTGAGTTCAAAGCCAGCCTCAGCAATTTAGCGAGTCCCTCAGCAACTGAACTCAGTGATATCCTGTTTCTAAATAAAATACAAAAAAAGGGCTGAGTATGTGGATCAGTGGTTAAGCATCACTGGGTCCAATCCTTGGTACCAAAATAAATAAATAAATAAATAAATAAATAAGGAATGCATTTCTGCAATCATGTAGGCATGCATAATGAATAAGTACATGGATTCAAGTTTAAACAAAAATAAACATGGTAAAATTTTACTAAACTCCAATAGTTGGTAAAAAAAAATTAAAGAAACTAAGTGTTAAAATACTTACATATTTACTGGAATACCATGAACTATTATCAATTATGTTGTAAACATTGACAACATGAACATTTAATAAACTATAATGTTATCAGAATAAAATATTTTTTAAACATTACACTTAACATTATCACTTGCTATATAATAACAGGGAGGCATCATTTAATCTTAATGCCTTCACACTTTAGGGTCTAAGTTTTAGATAGAAGAAGACCATCACTAGTCTTTGGCTATGTGGGCCTACAGATACCTAATGTTAAAAAATCTACAGAATTTACAGTTATTAAATGAATTAATTTGGGAGTATTATGACTATGGGTAATTAATTTTTTCTTTGATTTACCTTTTTTTATAGACTTCACAGGATGTTCTACTTTTGTAATAAGAATATTCCCTTTCAAAAAAAATTTTAATACAATTAAAAGTAAATTAAGCCTTGGAATAGATTTAGTTTTTAGTAATCAAAAAAAAAAAAAAAACTTTGGGGCTCAGAAGGGAATATAGTACATGGGTTGAAAGTTTGCATTTTAGAGTTATGCTTTTCTGAGTCTGAATTCTATCTCTGCCTCTCCTACTTAACAAGGAACACAGCTCTCTAGACAATGGTGTTGTAAACCTCAAATACAATAGTGCTTGCAAGGTACTTTGCACTCATAGTTAGTTTCAAAGGATAGTTGCCTTTATTATTACCTTAAAATCTAATTTTAATAAAATGAACAAGCTATAAACTATTATGCATTTCACACTTTGTACTCTTTTTGACAATAAAATATTTCTAAACCTTTAACTCATACTTGGACCGGGGCAAATACTCACTCAATTTATGTTGTATTTTCCACTTAACATATTATTCTAGGGTAGTGAAAAAGGCAACCAGTTCTCATGGCAATGACAAACATGTCTACCTGGAAGTCATCTTTGATACTGGAAACATGAAACTAATCATTCCTTTAAATAAGAAACACAACCCTTCATTTGAAATACAAGTTATATTATACTCACAAACATATAGACAAAAGTGTTAGGGAATAATTGGTTGTGGTTGTTTTTCCTTTTCTGTGAAGGTGAGGATTAAACCCAAGGCCTTACAATTGCTATGCAAGTGCTCTACCACTGAGGTATACTCCCAGTCCCAAATATATGTATT